>NC_052159.1:1741138-1801289 GCF_902713615.1 Scyliorhinus canicula
CCGCCCATCACAGCGACACCTCCCACCCAGGGGGACCCACCAGTCACAGCGCCACCTCCTGCTCTGGAGGACCGGCCCGTCACAGCGCCACCTCCTGCTCTGGAGGACCGGCCCGTCACAGCGCCACCTCCTGCTCTGGAGGACCCTCCCGTCACAGCGCCACCTCCCGCCCTGAGGACCCTCCCGTCACAGCGCCACCTCCCGCCCTGAGGACCCTCCCGTCACAGCGCCACCTCCCGCCCTGAGGACCCTCCCGTCACAGTGCCACCTCCTGCTCTGGAGGACCCTCCCGTCACAGCGCCACCTCCCGCCCTGAGGACCCTCCCGTCACAGCGCCACCTCCCGCCCTGAGGACCCTCCCGTCACAGCGCCACCTCCCGCCCTGAGGACCCTCCCGTCACAGCGCCACCTCCTGCTCTGGGGGACCTGGCAATCACAGCGCCACCTCCTGCCCTGGAGGGGACCCGCCCATCACAGCGCCACCTCCTGCCCTGGAGGGGACCCGCCCATCACAGCGCCACCTCCCACCCCGGAGGACCAGCTCGTCACAGCGCCACCTCCTGTTCTGGAGGACCCGCCCATCACAGCGCCACCTCCCGACAAGGAGGACCCGTCCGTCACAGCGCCACCTCCCGGCCCGGAGGACCCGCCCGTCACAGCGCCACCTCCCGCCCCGGAGGACCCGCCCGTCACAGCGCCACCTCCCGACAAGGAGGACCCGTCCGTCACAGCGCCACCTCCCGGCCCGGAGGACCCGCCCGTCACAGCGCCACCTCCCGCCCCGGAGGACCCGCCCATCACAGCGCCACCTCCCGGCCCGGAGGACCCGCTCCTCACAGCGCCACCTCCTGTTCTGGAGGCCCCGCCCATCACAGCGACACCTCCCACCCAGGGGGACCCACCAGTCACAGCGCCACCTCCTGCTCTGGAGGACCGGCCCGTCACAGCGCCACCTCCTGCTCTGGAGGACCGGCCCGTCACAGCGCCACCTCCTGCTCTGGAGGACCGGCCCGTTACAGTGCCACCTGCCACCTGGAGGTGAAATCAGCCCATCCACCTACTGAAGCATTCACTCCCTCCACCACCGTTGAAGAGTGGCAGCCGTGTGTACCACCTATATGATGCACGGCTGCAACTCACCAAGGTTCCTCAGACAGCACCTTCCAAACCCTCAACCATCCAGAAGGACAAGAGCAGCAGATACCTGGGAACCCCACCACCTGGAGGTTCCCCCCCAATTCACGTTCTCCCCGTGTCTGCGTGGATTTCCTCCGGGTGCTCCGGTTTCCTCCCACAAATCCCGAAAGACGTGCAGGTTAGGTGGATTGGCCACGATAAATTGCCCCTTAGTGACCAAAAAGGTTAGGAGGGGTTATTGGGTTTCGGAAATAGGGTGGAAGTGAGGGCTTAAGTGGGTTGGTGCAGACTCGATGGGCCGAATGGCCTCCTTCTGCACTGTATGTTCTGTGTTCACTATCAACCCTGACTGGGAAATATATCGGCCGTTCCTTCACTGTCGCTGGGGCAACATCCTGGAACTCCCTCCCTAACAGCACAGTGGGTGTACCTACACCTCAGGGACTGCAGTGGGTTCAAGAAGGCAGCTCACCACCACCTTCTGAAGGGCAATTAGGGATGGGCAATAAATACTGGCCTAACCAGCGATGCACACATCCCATAAATGAATTTTAAAAAGTCCCAGGTGTCGCCATGACTGAAATATTCTCTCAACCTTTACCCTGTCAAACCCCCTCAGAACTTTATATATTTCAATTAGATCACCTCTCAATCCCCTTCACTTCAATGAATAAGGTTAGCACGGTGGCACAGTGGGTTAGCCCTGCAGCCTCACGGCGCCGAGGTCCCAGGTTCGATCCCGGCTCTGGGTCACTGTCCGTGTGGAGTTTGCACATTCTCCCCGTGTCTGCGTGGGTTTCACCCCCACAACCCAAAGATGTGCAGGGGAGGTGGAGTGGCCACGCTAAATTGCCCCTTAATTGGAAAAAATGAATTGGGTACTCTAAATTTATAAAAAAAACTCCAGTGACTATAGACACAACCTGCTCGACCCTTCTTCATAATCCCGTTAACCCAGGAATCAGCATTGTAAACCTCTCTGAACAGCTTCCAACCCAAGAATGCTCCTCCTTTCGTAGAATGGTGGTTTCACACACCACTGTAGCAAAACATCCCTACTTTTATATGATGTGGAGATGCCGGCGTTGGACTGGGGTGAGCACAGTAAAAAGTCTTACAACACCAGGTTAAAGTCCAACAGGTTTGATTCAAACACGAGCTTTCGGAGCTGTGCTCCGAAAGCTCGTGTTTGAATCAAACCTGTTGGACTTTAACCTGGTGTTGTAAGACTTCTTACTCTACTTTTATATGCCATCCACCAAGACCAACCCATCATTTGCCTTCCTAATCACTTGCTGTACCTGCGTGCTCACTTTTTGTGATTCATGTACCAGCACACCCAGGCTCATTCTGCAGCTTGTCGCCAGTTACAACATAGAACAGTACAGCACAGAACAGGCCCTCCGGCCCTCGATGTTGTGCCGAGCAATGATCACCCTACTCAAACCCACGTATCCACCCTATACCAGTAACCCAACAACCCCCTCCCCTTAACCTTACTTTTTAGGACACTACGGGCAATTTAGCATGGCCAATCCACCTAACCCGCACATCTTTGGACTGTGGGAGGAAACCGGAGCACCCGGAGGAAACCCACGCACACACGGGGAGGACGTGCAGACTCCGCACAGACAGTGACCCAAGCCGGGAACTGAACCTGGGACCCTGGAGCTGTGAAGCATTTATGCTAACCACCATGCTACCGTGCTGCCCATATATATTCAACATATTCTTTTCATCGGGTTATGAGGTCATGAGATTATTCATGAAGGCCCCGCCTTCTCAACCTTGCCCCTCGCCTGAGGGTGTGGTGACCCTCAGGTTAAATCACCACCTGTCCGCTCTCCCCCTCAAAGGGGAAAGTAGCCGATGGTCACCTGGGACACCAGCGACTACCTTCCCATTCTATTTCTATTCTTCCTACCAAGGTGATCAACCACACATTTTCCCACACTGTCGTCCATCTGCCAGTTTTTGCCCACCCCTCCAGCCTATCTAAATCGCTTTGCAGGCTCTTTGGATCCTCTTCACCATTTGCTTTCCTACTTATCTTCATATCAGAGAGTCGTGAACACCGCCCAGTCCATCACACGAACCTGCCTCCCATCCATTGACTCCATCTACACCTCCCGCTGCCTGGGGAAAGCGGGCAGCATAATCAAAGACCCATCCCACCCGGCTTACTCACTCTTCCAACTTCTTCCATCGGGCAGGAGATACAGAAGTCTGAGAACACGCACGAACAGACTCAAAAACAGCTTCTTCCCCACTGTCACCAGACTCCTAAACGACCCTCTTATGGACTGACCTCATTAACACTACACCCTGTATGCTTCATCCGATGCCAATGCTTATGTAGTACATTGTATATATTGTGTTGCCCTATTATGTATTCTCATGTATTTTCTTGAATTCTGTTTAATTCCCTTTTCTTCCCATGTACTGAATGATCTGTTGAGCTGCTTGCAGAAAAATACTTTTCACTGTACCTCGGTACACGTGACAATAAACAAATCCAATCCAATCCAATCCAATCCAATCATCAGCAACTTTGGCTGCAACACAGTTGGTGCCTTCAGCAAAGTCAGTGGGATTGATTGTCGATAATTGTGGCCCCAGCACTGATTCCTGTGGCATTCCATTTGTTAGTTTGCCAACCTGAAAATGACCCATTTATCCCCATTTCCCTGTTTCATGTTGCTTCACTAATCCTCCATCCATAATATATCACCCCAACACCATATGCTCTTAACTTCTGCAATAACCTTCTCTGTGGCACCTTATCAAAAGCCTTTTGGAAATCCAAATACATTACATCCACTGGTTATTCACCTTGCTTTTTACACCCTCAAACAACTTGAATAAATGTCAAACATTGAAAGAGTTCCAGAGACGGTGATTTTAGTTGTAATGTTAGCTTGGAGAAGCTGACGTGATTCTCCTTGGAGGTAAGGTGATTGAGATCAGATTTGATCGAGATGAACACGATTATAAGTTCATGAGATATAGGAGCACAATTAGGACATGTGGCCCATCGAATCTGCTCAGCTATTCGACCATGGCTGATATCATCCTGACCTCAACTCCACCGTCCTGCCCGTCCTCCGTAACCCTTCAACGTATTACCAATTAAAAATCTGTCGAACTCCTCCTTAAATTTACTCACTGTCCCAGCATCCCCCGCACTCTCGGGGGGCGAATTCCACTGATTCACAACCCTTCAGGAGAAATAGTTTCTGCTCATCTCTGTTTCAAATTTACTATCTCTTACCCTCAGACTATGATCTCTCGTTCTCGACTGCCCCACAAGAGGAAGCATCTGCTCCACGTCTACTTTATCTTTATTGTCATCCTTATTGTCACAAGTAGGCTTACATTAACACTGCAATGAAGTTACTGTGAAAAGCCCCTAGTCGCCACATTCCGGTGCCTGTTCAGGTACACGGAGGGAGAATTCAGAATGTCCAATTCACCCAACAGCACGTCTTTCGGGACTTGTGGGAGGAAACCGGACCCGGAGGAAACCCACGCAGACACGGGGAGAACGTGCAGACTCCGCACAGACAGTGACCCAAGCAGGAATCGAACCTGGGACCCTGGAGCTGTGAAGCAACTGCGCTAACCACTGTGCTACCGTGCTGCCCACCTTTTATCATCCTATATACCTCAATTTGATCTTCCCACTTTCTTCGAAACTCCAGAGAGTGTTGGCATAAACTGTTCAATCTCTCTTCATACGACAAGCCCCTCATCTCTGGAATCAATCTAGTGACCCTCCCCTGAACTGCCTCCAATCCGACTACACCTTTCCTCAAATAAGGGGACCCAAACTGTGCCCAATACTCCAGGTGCGGTCTCACCAATGCCTTGTATAGTTGCAGCAACACTTCCTTACCTTTATATTTAATTCCTTTTGCTATAAATGCCATCATTCCATTTGCTTTGTTATTTGTTGTACCTGAATGCTAGTTTCTGTGACTCATGCACGAGGACACCCAGATCCCTCTGCATCGGAGCTCCCCAAAATCTCTCCCCATTTAGATAATGATGCACTATCAATTGACCACAGAAGCGAAGTTGTAGTCCGAACTGAAGGCTTTAATAGACAAGATGTTTCCCCAGCAGCTCAGGTACAGAAAGGAAGCTGTGGGGGATACACGGGCTCTAATACCCCGCCTTACAGGGCGGAGCTACCTTACAGCTCTAACCAATGGGTGACTAGTGTTACATACCATTGGGCCAATGAGCAGCGAGCCTTCTCTACCAATGGTGTCTCGGAATTGCTAGTTACCGTAATACCTCTAGTCATACTACCACATTCACCCCCTGTTGAAAAAGAATCCGGCGGGGGGTGGGTGGGGGGGGGGGGGGGACTTTGTCGCCCGACCATAACTGGTGGTCTGTCTAGGTTGAATAGCATACTTTAGTATGACTGTTGAGGTACTGCTGTACTTTCGTACTGCGTCTGCCCACTGGCCCATAACTATTTACAAAACATAACACATTTTTACAATTACACAATTGGCCATTTACACGGCACATTAAAAGGTCTGTATACAGTTCATAGCGACACAATCAGGCGGCCGGGGGCCTTGGTCGTCCTTTGCGATGGACGGAGCTTCGGCGGAGACGTCGGTGGAGGTGCCGGCGTCTGTAACTCCGGGAGCGTGGATCCATTCCCCGCAGCGGCTTAACACACCGAGATGGCACTGGTGAGGGTGGCCGACCTGTGGAGGGGGCATCCAGACCTCTAGGTGGCGCTGGTGGGGGAGGTTGACTGGCCAGTGAAGGGGGCATCCAGACCTCTAGGTGGCGCTGGTGGGGGAGGTTGACTGGCCAGTGAAGGGGGCATCCAGACCTCTAGGTGGCGCTGGTGGGGGAGGTTGACTGGCCAGTGAAGGGGGCATCCAGACCTCTAGATGGCGCTGGTGGGGGAGGTTGACTGGCCAGTGAAGGGGTGTCTGTCGAGTGCAGCGGTGGCCGGGTGGGGCCCAGGCAGGGCCGGCGGGAAAAACGTTTGTCCAGGGCAGGGGGTGAAAGTGAGGTACGCCGGTGGGGGGAGGGTGGGGCTGGTGGCGAGGGGGGGGATCCGGCGGGCGCCAGGTCCCATAGAGAGACCGTGTCCTGTCGGCCGTCGGGGTATCCACGTACGCGTACTGGGGGTTAGCGTGGAGTAACTGGACCCTCTCGACCAACGGGTCCGACTTGTGCGCCTGCACGTGTTTCCGGAGCAGGATGGGGCCGGGGGCTGCCAGCCAGGTCGGGAGCGAGGTCCCTGAGGAGGACTTCCTAGGGAAAACAAGGTGACGTTCATGAGGTGTTTGGTTAGTTGCAGTGCAGAGCAGACGCCGGATGGAATGGAGGGCGTCTGCGAGGACCTTCTGCCAGCGGGGGACTGGGAGATTCCTGGACCGTAGGGCCAGTAGGACAGTCTTCCAGACCATTCCGTTCTTCCTCTCCACCTGTCCGTTGCCCCGGGGGTTGTAACTGGTCGTCCTGCTCGAGGCAATGCCCTTGCTGAGCAGGAATTTACGCAGCTCGTCACTCCTAAAGGAGGACCCCCTATCATTGTGTATGTAGGCGGGGAATCCAAACAGGGAGAAAATGTAGTGGAGGGCTTTTATGATGGTGGTTGCGGTCATGTCAGGGCAGGGAATGGCGAACGGGAAGCGGGAGTACACGTCAATCACGTTGAGGAAGTACGTGTTGCTGTTGGCAGAGGGGAGGGGAACTTTGAAGTCCATGCTGAGGTGTTCAAAGGGACAGGAGCCTTTATCAGATGGGCTTTCTCCGGACGGTAGAAGTGCGGCTTGCACTCCGCACAGATGTGGCAGTTCCTAGTGACTGTCCTGACCTCCTCGATGGAGTAGGGCAGGTTGCGGGTCTTTATGAAATGGAAGAAACGAGTGACCCCCAGGGTGGCAGAGGTCCTCGTGGAGGGCTCGGAGGCGGCCCACTTGTGCGGTGGCACACAGGACAGGGCATCGGGAGGCTTGTTTAGCTTCCCGGGACGATACAGAATATCGTAGTTATAGGTGGATAATTCGATCCTCCACCACAAGATCTTATCGTTCTTTATCTTGCCCCACTGTGCATTGTCAAACATGAAAGCTACCGACCGTTGGTCAGTGAGGAGGGTAAACCTCCTGCCGGCCAGGTAATGCCTCCAATGTCGCACAGCTTTGACTATGGCCTGGGCTTCCTTCTCGACCGAGGAGTGGGGGATTTCGGAAGCATGGAGGGTACGGGAGAAGAAGGCCACGGGTCTGCCCGCTTGGTTGAGGGTGGCCGCCAGAGCTACATCGGACGCGTCGCTCTCGACTTGGAAGGGGAGGGATTCGTCGATGGCACGCATCGTGGCCTTTGCGATGTCCGCTTTGATGCAGCTGAAGGCCTGGCGGGCCTCCGTCGACAGGGGGAAAGTAGTAGTTTGGATGAGAGGACGGGCTTTGTCGGCGTAGTTGGGAACCCACTGAGCGTAGTAAGACAAGAACCTGAGGCAGCGCTTCAGGGCCTTGGAGCAGTGAGGGAGGACGAACTCCATAAGGGGGAGTATGCGTTCAGGGTCGGGGCCTATAACTCCATTTCGCACTATGTAGCCGAGGATGGCTAGGCGGTCGGTGCTAAACACACATTTATCTTTGTTATACATGAGGTTAAGGATTTTCGCGGTCTGGAGGAATTTTCGGAGGTTGGTGTCGTGGTCCTGCTGGTCGTGGCCGCAGATGGTGACATTATCGAGATACGGGAATGTTGCCCGTAAACCGTATTGGTCAACCATTCGGTCCATCTCTCGCTGGAAGACCGAGACCCCGTTAGTGACACCGAAGGGAACCCTTAAAAAGTGGTAGAGCCGCCCATCTGCCTCGAAGGCAGTGTACTTGCGGTCACTCGTGCGAATGGGGAGCTGGCGGTAGGCGGACTTGAGGTCCACCGTGGAGAAGACCTTGTACTGCGTGATCCTATTGACCAGGTCGGATATACGGGGGAGAGGGTACGTGTCCAGCTGCGTAAGCCTGTTAATTGTCTGACTGTAGTCTATGACCATCCTATTCTTCTCCCCGGTCTTTACCACCACTACTCGGACTCTCCAGGGGCTGTTGCTAGCCTCAATGACCCCGTCCCTCTGGAGTCATTGGACCTCGGACCTGATGAACGTCCGGTCCTGGGCACTGTATCGTCTGCTCCTAGTGGCGACAGGTTTGCAATCCGGGGTGAGGTTTGCAAACAGGGAGGGGGGATCAGCCTTGAGGGTCGCGAGGTTGCAGACAGTGAGAGGGGGTATAGGGCTGCCGAATTTGAAAGTTAGACTTTGGAGATTGCACTGGAAATCTAACCCTAGGAGAGTGGCTGTGCAGAGGTGGGGGAGGACATAGAGCCTGTAATTCTTGAACTCCCTCCCCTGGACCGTGAGGTTTGCTACACAATACCCTTTGATTAAAACTGAATGGGAGCCAGAGGCCAGGGAGATTTTTTGATTGACGGGTGGACAGGAAGAGAACAATGCCTTACCGTGTCAGGGTGTATAAAGCTCTCCGTGTTCCCAGAGTCGAATAGACAGGACGTCTCGTGCCCGTTGATTAATACCGTTGTCGTTGCTGTGGAGATGGTGCGGGGTCGAGACTGGTCTAAGGTCACCGATGCCAAATGTGGCAGACGTTCGGAATCGTCTTCGGGTGGTGTGTGGTCACCCGTGCTGGGGTCCTTGGAGCTGGTCCAAGATGGCGGCGCCCACTGGTCGCACATGGCTGGGGGTGGACAAAATGGCGGCGCCCATCCTCCGCACATGGCGTCGGCAGAGCAAGATGGCGGTGCCCGGGGGCCCCACGTGGTGCTGGGGGAGGAAGCTGGTGATGTTCGTGGGCCGCTCGGGGCCCGCGGAGAGGGTTGGAGTGGCGATCCGCATTCGCCGCCCGGGACCGCAGCGACCGCCCGGGCCTGGCAGACCGCCATGAAATGGCCCTTCTTGCCACACCCCTAACACATTGCCGAATGGGCCGGGCAGTGCTGTCGGGGGTGTTTCGCCTGCCCGCAGAAATAGCAATGGGGCCCTGCGGAGTTGCTGCTTAAAGCATTACTTAGTGTTGTATTCTTTGGGAGTTGTATTTGAATTAATGGTTGCTAAGATGTTCACTGTATGTTTTAAAAAGGTTAACTTGAGTTCATAGAATAAACATTGTTTTGCTTTAAAAATACTTTTCCATTTCTGCTGTACCACACCTGTAGAGTGGGCCGTGTGCTCCCCATACCACAATCTATTAAAAGTTGTGGGTCAGGTGAACTCCATGATACACTTTGGGGTTCTCTAAACCCTGGCCCATAATAAATTGGGAGCTCGAGGAAGATAAAATTCGATCTATTAGATTGGCTGAGTGAACTTATTGACATTGAGGTGTGAGCATATTGTGGTTGCTTTTCAGGTGTAGTAAAAGATAAAGAGAGTTTGAACTTCAGAAAATGGCCATGAAACATGACAGTCAGTTAAAATTGGCAGACATAAAGGGAAACGTACAGCTGGATGATAGTGATGAGGACAGTGAGAAAGTGCGTCATAGTCGAAGGCGTGGTGGGGATCTATTTAAATATGTCCAAGCATTGCCAAGGTTTGACGAGACGGAAGTGGAAGTGGACTAGTTTATTACAGTGAAAACATTTGAAACTTTTCATTTATTTTCCACCCTCCTGGATTTCTTTTCTAATCTGAGGTACACTCTCTTTATTGTCTCCCATCAGATCACCTTTACCTTTACCACTTGAGTATTTCTCATGTCCCCAGTTTCTATCCCTCACCGGCTGAAACTGATGTCGGAAACCAATCTTTGATTTATGAACTAATTCATAATCATCTGCCATTTCTGCTGCTAACCTCGCAGTTTTAACCCTCTGTTCTTCCACATGAGTTCTCACTACATCAGGAATTGAATTTTTAAACTCCTCCAAAAGTATAATTTCTCTGAGAGCTTCATACGTTTGGTCTATTTTTAAAGCCCTTATCCACCTATCAAAATTACTCTGTTTGAGCCCTTCAAACTCCATGTATGTTTGACCAGGTTCTTTCCTTAAATTTCTAAACCTTTGTCTGTAAGCTTCAGGCACTAGCTCATATGTACTTAAAATGGATTTCTTCACCTCCTCATACGTCCCAGATACCTCCTCCTAGTGATGCAAACACTTTACTAGCCCTACCTACCAGCTTTGTTTGAATCAGTAACACCCACATGTCCTGTGGCCATTGCATTTGTTTAGGTACCTTCTGAAATGAAATGAAAAAGGCTTCCACTTCCCACTCGTCAAACCTTGGCAATCCTTGGACAGATGTAAGTAGATCCCCGCCACGCCTTCGACTTTGACGCTCTGTCTAATTATCCTCATCCATCTCCTCGAACTGCACGTGTCCCTTTGCATCTGCCAATTTTAACTGATTTTCATGTTTCAGAGCCATTTTACGAAGTTCAAACTCTCTCTCTTTTTCCCTTTCCTCTCTATCTCTTTCTTTGTTTCCTTTTTCGCTCTCCTTTTCTTTTTCCTCTCTATCTCTATCTCTTTCTTTTTCTCTCATTGCATATTCAAGCCACTTTAATTCTTTTTCATGTTCAAATTGCTTAATCTGCAACTGGAGCTTTGCCATATCTAATGAGTCAGAATGTAACACAGGCAAACGTAACATACCGCGTTAAGTACCTCACCTTTTTGTATTTTGCTGGGCAGTGTTAACTGCAATGTTTTTGCCAAACCTAACAGTCTGTTTTTAGTCTCTGTCAGTAAGGTATCACGTGTTACCGTGTCCACCCACAAAAACATCTGAGCCTCTCAAAGAGCCATTGTTCACAACACTCTCCCCACTTAAACTAAAATATCACACCGGAAAAGCAACAATCCTTCACTGTCTTTAAGTTCACAAAGGCCAATCCAATAGATAGACTTTTATCCCTCTCGAGCCCCCAATTGTTATGGGAGAGGTGTTTTCAGAACCCCAAAATGTATCACGGAGTCCATCAACCCCCACCTTTAATGGATTGTTGCTTTTGAAGCACACGGCTTGTTCCCCAGGTGTGGTATTACAATTATGGACACGTGGTTTTTAAAACAAAACAATGTTTGTTCCATGAACTCAAATTAACCTTTTAAATAAACATTGGATCTCTTAATACCGCTTACTTCAAAGATAACCCCAAAAATAATACAACACTACCCAATCCTGCAAACTGTTCCTTTACACATCCAAAAGACTTCACCTTCAGAAAAACAGTAACACACCAGGTTACAGTTAATATATATTTTCTGTTGGATGGCAGAGATGTATCAGCTTGGTTGACTTCAGCTCCAGCACCTTGCTTTTTCATCATGCGGCTCACAGCTACAAAAACACAGTTACACCCAAGCTACTGTCTCAAACTGAAACTAAAACTCCCAAAAAGCAGAAGTGAGCTCAGCTCCCCCCGAGACATCACTTCAGTAATATGATCAGCTTCATTTCTTAAAGATACATTTCTTAAACATACAATTCTTAAAGTGGCTGTTGATGTGAATGATGTGGACATAGGTTGGTGCTTCTACAAGACGATGACAATAGCGGCCTACTGGTTATTTTTCAAAGAAATAGGGCAGCACGGTGGCCTAGTGGTTAGCACAACCGCCTCACGGCGCTGAGGTCCCTCCGGCCCACACCTCCACCAGAGACACAGAAGTGAAAAGGATGCTCGTTCAGACAAAGGAACATCCCAACCGTAAGGGGGGCAACAGGCTATCAACCAGGGTACAGGACCTGGCCCAACCCCACACCTACGTGCACCCAAGAATCAGTAAACCAAGGATACTCAAAACATATCAAGCCTCAGCCTCTCAGGACGTCCCTCATAAGTGTCTGCGAGAAGGGATGTAACAAGTATTAGGGGCAAACCAGATATCAGTCACGGTACCGGGCCTGGCCTGGTCCAGCACATTCTGGCACAGAGAAATCAGCACCCCCAGGATACCATGCACCCACCAAAACTTACCACTCAGGGGCAGCATGGTGGCGCAGTGGGTTAGAAATGAAATGAAATGAAATGAAAATCGCTTATTGTCATGAGTAGGCTTCAATGAAGTTACTGTGAAAAGCCCCTAGTCGCCACATTCCGGCGCCTGTTCGAGGAGGCTGGTACGGGAATCAAACCGTGCTGCTGGCCTGCCTTGGTCTGCTTTCAAAGCCAGCGATTTAGCCCAGTGAGCTAAGCCAGTCCTGCTGCCTCACGGCGCCGAGGTCCCAGGTTCGATCCCGACTCTGGGTCACTGTCTGTGTGGAGTTTGCACATTCTCCCCGTGTCTGCGTGGGTTTCGCCCCCACAACCCAAAAATGTGCAGAGTAGGTGGATTGGCCACGCTAAATTGCCCCTTAATTGGAAAAAATAATTGGGTAATCTAAATTAAAAAAAAAAAAAATTTTCAAAGAAATTGAATTCTCACCAGAAAAAGTATTCCACGATTGAGAAGAAGACTTTGTTGTTTTTTGAAACGAAAAAGTGTATTTACAGTGTGCATTTCTTAAAGGATAGTGAAAAGGTAAAAAATGAAACCATCTTGAAGTTGATGGGTTTTTTTTTCTTGGGGGGAGGTGTGATGTGAGAGTACCTTTAAGAAATGGGTGTTTATAAATGGGTGTATATATAAATATCTGTAATGAGAGTACCTTTAAGAAATGGGTGTTTATTACTGCGGTGATGTCAGAGAGTGGGTGGAGCTGGGCTGTCTGTCAGATTTTACTTTTGTTTTAGGCTGTTTGCTGCAGTATGTGTTTTAGTTTCGTTTTCAGAGCTGGATAGCTGCAGTCACAGCCAGAAGGTGTATGAATCTCTCTCTGTAATCTAAAGACTGTAAATCGATCCTTTAGTGATTTAAAACTAATAACAGTCGTGACTTTAACCTGATGTGCTTCTGGTAAAAGGTGTTTTAAGTCGTATGGATGTTAAAAGGAAAGCTTAAAGGATTACTTAGTGTTGTATTCTTTGGGGGTTGTATTTGAATTGATGGTTGCTAAGATGTTCACTGTATGTTTTTAAAAGGTTAACTTGAGTTCATAGAATAAACATTGTTTTGCTTTAAAAAATACTTTTCCATTTCTGCTGTACGACACCTGTAGAGTGGGCCGTGTGCTCCCCATACCACAATCTATTAACCATTGTGGGTCAAGTGATCTCCATGATAAACTTTGGGGTTCGCTAAACCCTGGCCCATAACAAGTCCCTTATCAAACACCTTCCGGAAGTCCAGATATACTACATCTGCGGGATCCCCATGATCCACTTTGCTTGTTACATCTTCGAAGAACTCAAGGAAATTAGTCAAACATGATTTACCCTTCATAAAACTAAGCTGACTCTGATGGATAGCGCTTTGACTTTCCAAATGTCGTGATATTACCTCCTTCAGAATTGATTGTTACAATTTTCCAACAACAGATGTTAAACTAACTAGTCTGTAATTTACCACATTCTGCCTCCTTCCCTTTTTGAATAAGGGTGTTACGTTAGCGTTTTTCCAATCCACTGGAACCTTTCCTGTGTCCAGGGAATTTTGGAATATTGTAACCAATGGATCCATTATCGCTGCTGCCCCTTCGTTTTTACACCCTAGGATGTGGGCCATCAGGCCCGGGGCACTTGCCTCTCCTCAATCCCTATAGTTTGTTGAGTACCGTTTCCCTATTGATGTTGATTGTTCTAAGTTCCTCCCTTTCTATTACCTCTGAATTGCCGGCGGCAGCACGGTGGAGCAGTGGTTAGCATTGTTGCCCCACGGCGCCAAGGTCCCAGATTCAATCCCGGCTCTGAGTCACTGTCCGTGTGGAGTTTGCACATTCTCCCCGTGTTTGCGTGGGTTTCACCCCCACAACCCAAAGATGTGCAGGGTAGGTGGGTTGGCCACGCTAAATTGCCCCTTAATTGATAAAAATTAATTTGGTACTCTAAATTTATAAAAAAAACTCTGAATTGCCCATTCGTATAGGAATGGTACGTGTTCTCCACCGTGAAAACTGAGGCAAAGTATTGATTTAGCATCTCTGCTATTTCTGTGTTCCCCACTATGAACTCTCCCAGTTTCATCTTCCAAGGGGCCAACATTAAGCCGTGACTCTCTTCCCTTTTATGAACCTGTAGAAGCTTTTGCTATCCTTTTGATACTTTGCACTAGTTTTTTTTTTGTAATTTACCATAGCTCTTTTCATGACATTATTAGTATCCCTTTGTATATGTTTGAAAGTTTCCCAATCTTCCAGTTTGCCACTGGCCTTTGCAATATACCACTTCGTTTTTGTCTTTATAATGTCCTTTACCTCCTTGTTTAGCCATGGATGTTTATCCCCCTCTTCCCATCTTTCTTCCTCACTGGGATATATTTTAGTTGTGAGGAATTGAAATGAAAAAATGAAATGAAAATCGCTTATTGTCACAAGTAGGCTTCAAATGAAGTTACTGTGCGTTAGAGGTGAAAATATTCACACGAAGGCCTTTGGATAAGTAAAGAAGCAGTTTACTGTATCAGAATTCTGGGAGAAAGGCCCGAGGCTTTGCAGCCTTTAGACAGCACTCTTTCTCACTTGAGCTGAGGTTCACACGGGTTAATATACAGACTTGAAAGCGAAATCAGTTTGTATACAGCCAATCACCTACAGACAGCCAATCACCTTTATTCACGTCACGATTCATTACATGCAACTAATTAGTCCTCCATTATCTCAGTCCATGCCATAAATGGCTATTAGTTTGAAATCTACAGCCGGAGTGAGGCACATCCAGAGTGGGAATTGCAACTTGGTAATTTGGTGCAGTGAGGTAATCAGGAAAGGTAAGTGGTAAGTCTAATTCTGCAGTTTTTCAGTTAAAAGTGCAGTGTGTAGCTTAGTGTCCGATTGGCTGAAGCTGCCCCCACCCTAATTGCTGAGAGGCAGTTATCTGTCAGTCACCTGAGGCCTGTTTAGGAGCACAAAGGTGCACATTGTATTCTTCTCTTTGAAGTTTAGGTAGATTGAGTCGTCCTGGTTAGCTGAGGGCTGTATAAAAGACAGACAGAAAGCGCACTCAGTAAGCTTGCGCTTGTCAAGGAGACACAGCCGAAGTGAGGCACATCCAGAGTGGGAATTGCAACTTGGTAATTTGGTGCAGTGAGGTAATCGGTGCAGAGTGGGAGAAGGTGCTTTTTCTCTACTGTTTTATTCTCTCTATTTCTTCTGGCCTGTAACTTTTAATCTGCAGGGAGAGAACCAGGGAGCATCTGAGACCCTGGGTGAGTTCTCCCAGTGAGCCAGAGAAGGCACAACCAGAAGTGAGTTTGGGAATTCGAAGCTGGGTGGGGAGGAGGTGCTGGTAAGTGACTGGTAAGTAGTTTTTCTTTTCATTGTCTAATTTATTTATTTTTCCTTCGTTTTTTTGAAATTGTAGTTGTATAAGTATACCTAAGGTTTAAGACATGGCAGGAGATCCCAGACCTGTGCCATGCTCCTCGTGTGCAATGTGGGAGCTCAGGGACACGTCCACTGTCCCTGGCTCCTTCACGTGCAAGAAGTGTGTCCATGGGTCACTGTCCGTGTGGAGTTTGCACATTCTTCCCGTGTCTGCGTGGGTTTCGCCCCCACAACCCAAAAGATGTGCAGGATAGGTGGATTGGCCACACTAAATTGCCCCTTAATTGGAAAAAAGAATTGGGTACTCTAAATTTATAAAAAAAAAAAGAAGTGTGTCCAGCTGCAGCTCCTGTTAGACCGCTTGACGGCTCTGGAGCTGCGGATGGACTCACTTTGGAGCATCCGTGATGCTGAGGAGGTCGTGGATAGCACATTTAGCGAGTTGGTCACACTGCAGGTGAACGTTACTGAGGGAGATAGAAAATGGGTGACCAAAAGACCGAGCAATAGTAGGAAGGCAGTGCAGGTGTCCCCTGCGGTCATCTCCCTGCAAAACAGATATACCGCTTTGGATACTGTTGGGGGAGATGGCTCACCAGGGGAAGGCAGCAGCAGCCAGGTTCATGGCACCGTGGCTGGCTCTGCTGCGCAGCAGGGCAGGAAGAAAAATGGCAGGGCTATAGTGATAGGGGACTCGATCGTAAGGGGAATAGACAGGCGGTTCTGTGGACGCAATCGAGACTCCAGGATGGTATGTTGCCTCCCTGGTGCAAGGGTCAAGGATGTCTCGGAGCGGCTGCAGGACATTCTGGGGGGGGGGGGGGGGGGTGAGGGTGAACAGCCAGCTGTCGTGGTGCACACAGGCACCAACGATATAGGTATAAAATGGGACGAGGTCCTACAAGCTGAATTCAGGGAGTTAGGAGTTAAACTAAAAAGTAGGACCTCAAAGGTAGTAATCTCAGGATTGCTACCAGTGCCACGAGCTAGTCAGAGTAGGAATGTCAGGATAGATAGGATGAATGCGTGGCTCGAGAGATGGTGCAAGAGGGAGGGATTCAAATTCCTGGGGCATTGGGGCCGGTTCTGGGGGAGGTGGGACCAGTACAAACCGGACGGTCTGCACCTGGGCAGGACTGGAACCGAAGTCCTAGGGGGGGGGTGTTTGCTAGAGCTGTTGGGGAGGGTTTAAACTAATGTGGCAGGGGGATGGGAACCGATGCAGGAAGTTGGAAGGTAGTAAAACAGGGACAGAAACAAAAGGAAGTAAGGGGGAAAGTGCAAGGCAGAGAAGACATAGTCAAAAATCAAAAAAGGCGACAGTACAAGGTACAGTGACTGAGGGGAGCTCAGTGAATAGGCCCAGTAATACTAAAAGGAATAAAACTGGAAATGTTAGGATTCAAAAGTGAGGTAAAAAACCAACATAAGTGTACTTTACCTGAATACTCGTAGTATTCGGAATAAAGTAAATGAGTTGATGGCGCAAATCATCGTGAATGACTATGATTTAGTGGCCATTACTGAAACATGGTTAAAGGATGGTCACGACTGGGAGTTAAATATCCGAGGGTATCAAACTATTCGGAAGGACAGAGTGGATGGTAAGGGAGGTGGTGTTGCTCTGTTATTTAAGGATGACATCCGGGCAATAGTAAGGGATGACATCGGTGCTATGGAGGATAAGGTTGAATCCATTTGGGTGGAAATCAGGAATAGGAAGGCGAAAAAGTCACTGATAGGAGTAGTCTATAGGCCACCAAATAGTAACGTTATGGTGGGGCAGGCAATAAACAAAGAAATAACTGATGCATGTAGAAATGGTACAGCAGTTATCATGGGGGATTTAAATCTACATGTCGATTGGTTTAACCAGGTCGGTCAAGGCAACCTTGAGGAGGAGTTTATAGAATGTATCCGCGATAGTTTCCTAGAACAGTATGTAATGGAACCTACGAGGGAACAAGTGGTCCTGGATCTTGTCCTGTGTAATGAGACAGGATTAATTCATGATTTCATAGTTAGGGATCCTCTTGGAAGGAGCGATCACAATATGGTGGAATTTAAAATACAGATGGAGGGTGAGAAAGTAAAAACAAACACTAGTGTTTTGTGTTTAAACAAAGGAGATTACAATGGGATGAGAGAAGAACTAGCTAAGGTAGAGTGGGAGCAAAGACTTTATGGTGTAACAGTTGAGGAACAGTGGAGAACCTTCCAAGCGATTTTTCACAGTGCTCAGCAAAGGTTTATACCAACAAAAAGGAAGGACGGTAGAAAGAGGGGAAATCGACCGTGGATATCTAAGGAAATAAGGGAGAGTATCAAATTGAAGGAAAAAGCATACAAAGTGGCAAAGAGGTGGGAGACTAGAGGACTGGGAAATCTTTAGGGGGCAACAGAAAGCTACTAAAAAGCTATAAAGAAGAGTAAGATAGAGTATGAGAGTAAACTTGCTCAGAATATAAAAACAGATAGTAAAAGTTTTTACAAATATATAAAACAAAAAAGAGTGGCTAAGGTAAATATTGGTCCTTTAGAGGATGAGAAGGGAGTTTTAATAATGGGAGATGAGGAAATGGCTGAGGAACTGAACAGGTTTTTTGGGTCGGTCTTCACAGTGGAAGACACAAATAACATGCCAGCGACTGATAGAAATGAGGCTATGACAGGTGAGGACCTTGAGAGGATTGTTATCGCTAAGGAGGTAGTGATGGGCAAGCTAATGGGGCTAAAGGTAGACAAGTCTCCTGGCCCTGATGGAATGCATCCCAGAGTGCTAAAAGAGATGGCTAGGGAAATTGCAGATGCACTAGTGATGATTTACCAAAATTCACTAGACTCTGGGGTGGTCCCGGTGGATTGGAAATTAGCAAACGTGACACCACTGTTTAAAAAAGGAGGTAGGCAGAGAGCGGGTAATTGTAGGCCAGTGAGCTTAACTTCGGTAGTCGGGGAGATGCTGGAATCTATCATCAAGGAAGAAATAGCGAGGCATCTGGATCGAAATTGTCCCATTAGGCAGACGCAGCATGGGTTCATAAAGGGCAGGTCGTGCCTAACTAATTTAGTGGAATTTTTTGAGGACATTACCAGTGCAGTGGATAATGGGGAGCCAATGGATGTGGTATATCTGGATTTCCAGAAAGCCTTTGACAAGGTGCCACACAAAAGGTTGCTGCATAAGATAAAGATGCATGGCATTAAGGGTAAAGTAGTAGCATGGATAGAGGATTGGTTAATTAATAGAAAGCAAAGAGTGGGGATTAATGGGTGTTTCTCTGGTTGGCAATCAGTAGCTAGTGGTGTCCCTCAGGGATCCGTGTTGGGCCCACAATTGTTCACAATTTACATAGATGATTTGGAGTTGGGGACCAAGGGCAATGTGTCCAAGTTTGCAGATGACACTAAGATGAGTGGTAAAGCGAAAAGTGCAGAGGATACTGGAAGTCTGCAGAGGGATTTGGATAGGTTAAGTGAATGGGCTAGGGTCTGGCAGATGGAATACAATGTTGACAAATGTGAGGTTATCCATTTTGGTAGGAATAACAGCAAACGGGATTATTATTTAAACGATAAAATATTAAAGCATGCTGCTGTGCAGAGAGACCTGGGTGTGCTAATGCATGAGTCACAGAAAGTTGGTTTACAGGTTCAACAGGTGATTAAGGCAAGTGGAATTTTGTCCTTCATTGCTAGAGGGATGGAGTTTAAGACTAGGGAGGTTATGTTGCAATTGTATAAGGTGTTAGTGAGGCCACACCTAAATTCATTGGAATTTAGAAGGATGAGGGGGGATCTTATAGAAACATTTAAAATTATGAAGGGAATAGATAGGATAGATGCGGGCAGGTTGTTTCCACTGGCGGGTGAAAGCAGAACTAGGGGGCATAGCCTCAAAATAAGGGGAAGTAGATTTAGGACTGAGTTTAGGAGGAACTTCTTCACCCAAAGGGTTGTGAATCTATGGAATTCCTTGCCCAGTGAAGAGTTGAGGCCCCTTCATTACATGTTTTTAAGGTAAAGATAGATAGTGTTTTGAAGAATAAAGGGATTAAGGGTTATGGTGTTCAGGCCGGAAAGTGGAGCTGAGTCCACAAAAGATCAGCCATGATCTCATTGAATGGCGGAGCAGGCTCGAGGGGCCAGATGGCCGACTCCTGCTCCTAGTTCTTATGTTCTTTTCCTGTTGTTGCTAATTCTTCAGCTTGTGGCTAGCCGGGCAGAGCAGGGGTATCTTAAAGCATTCAGACCTTGGGCAAAAGTTTGTTAATAGTCCATTGCCTCCGAGTATGCACCTGGCGGTGGATCCCGGGGGTGGGGAGTGTATTCGGGAGGGGTCGATCCGGGTGGGGAGGATCCTGGGGGAGCGGTGAGGATCCAGGCGGGGTGTATCCCGGGCAGGGGAGTGGATCCGGGCGGTGTGGATCCCGGGTGGGGAGGATACCGGGGGTGGGAAGTGGATTCGGGAGGGGTGTGGATCCCAGGGAGGGGAGTGGATCCGGGTGGGGTGGATCCCAGGGTGGGGGAGTGGATCCGGGTGGTGTGGATCCCGGGGAGGGGAGTGGATCCGGGTGGGGTGGATCCCAGGGTGGGGGAGTGGATCCAGGACGGGGGGTGGATCCGGGCGGGGTGGATCCCGGGGAGGGGAGTGGATCCGGGCGGGGTGGATCCCGGGGAGGGGAGTGGATCCGGGTGGTGTGGATCCTGGGTGAGGAGGATCCCGGGGTGGGGGAGTGGATCCGGGCAGGGTGGATCCCGGGGAGGGGAGTGGATCCGGGCGGGGTGGATCCCGGGGAGGGGAGTGGATCCGGGCGGGGTGGATCCCGGGGAGGGGAGTGGATCCGGGTGGTGTGGATCCTGGGTGAGGAGGATCCCGGGGTGGGGGAGTAGATCCGGGCAGGGTGGATCCCGGGGAGGGGAGTGGATCCGGGCGGGGTGGATCCCGGGGAGGGGAGTGGATCCGGGCAGGGTGGATCCTGCGGGGATGGGGGAGTGGATCCGGGTGGGGTGGATCCCGGGGAGGGGAGTGGATCCGGGCCGGGTGGATCCTGGGGAGGGGAGTGGATCCCGGGGAGGGGAGTGGATCCGGGCGGGGTGGATCCCGGGGAGGGGAGTGGATCCGGGCAGGGTGGATCCTGCGGGGGTGGGGAGGATCCCGGGGTGGGGGAGTGGATCCGGGCGGGGTGGATCCCGGGGAGGGGAATGGATCCGGGCAGGGTGGATCCTGGGGAGGGGATCCGGGTGGGGTGGATCCGGGCGGTGCGGATCCTGGGGGTGGGGAGTGGATCCTGGTGCTGTGGATCCCGGGGAGGGGGAGTGGATCCGGGCAGGGTGGATCCCACGGGGGTGGGGAGGATCCCGGGGTGGGGGAGTGGATCCAGGACGGGTGGATCCGGGTGGGGTGGATCCCGGGGAGGGGAGTGGATCCGGGTGTGGTGGATCCCGGGTGAGGAGGATCCCGGGGTGGGGGAGTGGAACCGGGCGGGGTGGATCCCGGGGAGGGGGAGTGGATCCAGGCGGGGTGGATCCTGGGGAGGGGAGTGTATCCTGGGGAGGGGAGTGGATCCGGGTGGGGTGGATCCCGGGGAGGGGAGTGGATCCGGGTGTGGTGGATCCCGGGTGAGGAGGATCCCGGGGTGGGGGAGTGGAAACGGGCGGGGTGGATCCCGGGATGGGGGAGTGGATCCGGACGGGGTGGATCCCGGGATGGGGGAGTGGATCCAGGCGGGGTGGATCCTGGGGAGGGGAGTGTATCCTGGTGGGGTGGATCATGGGGAGGGGAGTGGATCCGGGTGGGGTGGATCCCGGGGAGGGGAGTGGATCCGGGTGGGGTGGATCCCGGGGAGGGGAGTGAATCTGGGTATGGTGGATCCCGGGTGAGGAGAATCCCGGGGTGGGGGAGTGGAACCGGGCGGGGTGGATCCCGGGGAGGGGAGTGGATCCGGGTGTGGTGGATCCTGGGTGAGGAGGATCCCGGGGTGGGGGAGTGGAACCGGGCAGGGTGGATCCCGGGATGGGGGAGTGGATCCAGGCGGCGTGGATCCTGGGGAGGGGAGTGTATCCTGGTGGGGTGGATCCCGGGGATGGGAGTGGATCCGGGTGGGGTGGATCCCGGGGAGGGGGGTGGATCTGGGTACGGTGGATCCCGGGTGGGGGGGTGGATCTGGGCGGGGTGGATCCCGGGGCGGGGAGTGGATCCGGGTGGGGTGGATCCCGGGGAGGGGAGTGGATCCGGGTGGGGTGGATCCCGGGGAGGGGAGTGGATCCGGGCGGGGTGGGGGAGTGGATCCCATGGTGGATGGGAGTGGTCCCAGGGATGGGAGTTGATCCCAGGGTGGGTGGGAGTGGATCCTGGGGATGAGAGTTGATCCCGGGGGTGGGTGTGGATCCCATGGTGGATGGGAGTGGATCCTGGGGGTGGGAGTTGATCCCAGGGTGGATGTGAGTGGATCCCGGGGATGGGGCTTGATCCCGGGGATGGGAGTTGATCCGAGGGTGGATGGAAGTGGATCCTGGGGGTGGGAGTTGATCCCAGGGTGGATGGGAGTGGATCCTGGGGGTGGGGAGTTGATTCCAGGGTGGATGTGAGTGGATCCCGGGGATTGGAGTTTATCCCTCGGTGGATGGGAGCGGATCCCGGGAATGGGAGTGGATCCCATTGTGGAAGGATGTGGATCCCAGGGTGGGTGTGAGTGGATCCCGGGAATGGCTCCCATTGTGGATGGGAGTGGATCCCATTGTGGATGGGAGTGGATCCCGTGGATGGGGGTAGACCCCGGGGATGATAGTTGATCCCATGGTGGATGGGAGTGGATCCCGGGGATGTGAGTTTATCCCAGGGTGGATGTGAGTGGATCCCGGGGATGGGAGTGGATCCCATGGTGGATGGGGGTGGATTCCAGTGTGGGTGGGAGTGGATCCCGGGGATGGGAGTGGATCCCGGGGATGGGAGTGGATCCCGGGGATGGGAGTTGGTCCCAGGGTGGATGGGAGTGGATCCCAGGGATGGGAGTTGGTCCCAGGGTGGATGGGAGTGGATCCCATGGATGGGAGTTTATCCCAGGGTGGATGGGAGTTGATCCCGGGGGTGGATCCCGGGGGAGGGAGTTGATCCCAGAGTGGATGGGAGTGGATCCCAGGGTGGATGGGAGTGGATCTCAGGGATGATAGTTTATCCCAGGGTGGATTGGAGTTGATCCCGGGGGTGGGAGTGGATCCCGGGGGAGGGAGTTGATCCCAGAGTGGATGGGAGTGGATCCCAGGGTGGATGGGAGTGGATCATGAGGATGGGAGTTGATCCCAGGGTGGATGGGAGTGGATCCCGGGGATGAGAGTGGACCCCAGGGTGGATGGGAGTGGGTCCCGGGGGTGGGAGTTGATCCCATGATGGATGGGAGTGGATCCCGGGGTGTGAGTTGATCCCTGGGTGGATCCTGGGGGTGGGAGTTGATCCCAGGGTGGGTGTGAGTGGATCCCAGGGATGATAGTAGACCCCGGGGATGAGAGTTGATCCCATGGTGGATGGGAGTTGTTCCCAGGGTGGATGGGAGTTGATCCCAGGGTGGATGGGAGTGAATCCCGGGGATGGGAGTTGATCCCATGGTGGATGGGTGTTGATCCCGGGGATATGAGTAGATCTCGGGGATGATAGTTGATCCCATGTTGGATGGGAGTGGATCCCATGGTGGATCCCAGGGTGGATGGGAGTGGGTCCCAGGGATGGGAGTGGATCCCAAGGTGGGTGGGAGTAGATCCCGGGGATAGGAGAAGGTCCCGGGGATGGGAGTTGATCCCAGGGTGGGAGTGAATCCCGGGGATGGGAGTGGATCCCAGGGTGGGAGTGAATCCCGGGGATGGGAGTGGATCCCAGGGTGGGAGTGAATCCCGGGGATGGGAGTGGATCCCAGGGTGGGAGTGAATCCCGGGGATGGGAGTGGATCCCAGGGTGGGAGTGAATCCCGGGGATGGGAGTGGATCCCAGGGTGGGTGGGAGTGGATCCCAAGGTGGGTGGGAGTAGATCCCGGGGATAGGAGTAGATCCCGGGGATGGGAGTTGATCCCAGGGTGGGTGGGAGTGGATCCCGGGGATGGGAGTTGATCCCAGGGTGGATGGGAGTTGATCCCAGGGTGGATGGGAGTTGATCCCAGGGTGGGATCCGGGATCCGGGTTTTGCAGCGGCGCTGAGATGGCGCCGCGCATGCGCGGTCCGGGCGGGGCCGGTGTCACTGCGCAGGCGCGGAGTCTCAGATTTCCAGACCGGAGGGAGAATCTGCAGCAGCGGAGCCGGTAACCGGGGCAACGGGGGGTGGGGTGGGGTAGGGGGGGGGGGGTGTGGGAGGAGTAACCGGGGCAACGGGTGGGGGTGGAGTAACCGGGGCAACGGGGGTGGAGTAACCGGGGCAACGGGGGGGGGGGGGTGGGAGTAACCGGGGCAACGGGTGGGGATGGGAGTAACCGGGGCAACGGGTGGGGGTGGGAGTAACCGGGGCAACGGGGGGGGAGTAACCGGGGCAACGGGGGGGGTAACCGGGGCAACGGGGGGGGGGGGTAACCGGGGCAACGGGGGGGTGGGGGGGGAGTAACCGGGGCAACGGGGGTGGGTGGGGGGTAACCGGGGCAACGGGGGGTGGGTGGGGGAGGGAGTAACCGGGGCAACGGGGGTGGGTGGGGGGTGGGGGGTAACCGGGGCAACGGGGGGTGGGTGGGGGAGGGAGTAACCGGGGCAATGGGGGGGTGGGGGGGAGTAACCGGGGCAACGGGGGGTGGGGGGGGGGGAGTAACCGGGGCAAGGGGGGGTGGGGGGGGGAGTAACCGGGGCAACGGGGGGTGTGTGTGGGAGGAGTAACCGGGGCGGCGGGGGAGTAACCGGGGCAACATGGGGTGGGGGGGAGTAACTGGGGCAACGGGGGGGGGGAGTAACCGGGGCAACGGGGGGTGGGGGGGAGTAACCGGGGCAACGGGGGGTGGGGGGAGTAACCGGGGGGTGGGGGGAGTAACCGGGGCAACGGGGGGGGGGGGGGTGGGGGAAGTAACTGGGGATGGGGGGAGTAACCAGGGCAACGGAGGGGGGGAGTAACTGGGGCAACGGGTGGGGGTGGGAGTGCCCAGGGCAACGGGGGGGGGGGGGGGGAGTAACCGGGGCAACGGGGGGAGTAACCGGGGCAACTGGGGGGTGTAACCGGGGCAACGGGGGGGGGGAGTAACCGGGGCAACGGGGGGGAGTAACCGGGGCAACGGGGGGTGGAGTAACCGGGGCAACGGGGGGGGGTGGGGTGGGGGGGTAACCGGGGCAACGTGGGGGGTGGGGGAGGGAGTAACCGGGGCAACGGGGGGGTGGGGGGAGTATCCGGGGCAATGGGGGGTGGGGGGGGAGTAACCGGGGCGGCGGGGGAGTAACCGGGGCAACGTGGGGGGGGTGTGTGGGAGGAGTAACCGGGGCGGCGGGGGAGTAACCGGGGCAACGTGGGGTGGGGGGGGAGTAACCGGGGCAACGGGGGGTGGGGGCGAGTAACCGGGGCAACGGGGGGGGGTGTGTGGGAGGAGTAACCGGGGCGGCGGGGGAGTAACCGGGGCAACGTGGGGTGGGGGGGGAGTAACCGGGGCAACGGGGGGTGGGGGCGAGTAACCGGGGCAACGGGGGGTGGGGGGAGTAACCGGGGGGTGGGGGGAGTAACCGGGGCATAACGGGGGGGAGTAACCGGGGCAACGGAGGGGGGGAGTAACTGGGGCAACGGGTGGGGGTGGGAGTGCCCGGGGCAACGGGGGGGGGGGGAGTAACCGGGGCAACGGGGGGAGTAACCGGGGCAACGGGGGGGTGTAACCGGGGCAACGGGGGGGGGGGAGTAACCGGGGCAACGGGGGGGGGAGTATCCGGGGCAACGGGGGGTAACCGGGGCAACGGGGGGGGTGGAGTAACCGGGGCAACGGGGGGGGTGGAGTAACCGGGGCAACGGGGGGGGGGGGGGAGAGTAACCGGGGCAACGGGGGGGAGTAACCGGGGCAACGGGGGGGGAGTAACCGGGGCAACGGGGGGGGAGTAACCGGGGCAACGGGGGGGTGGGTGGGAGTAACCGGGGCAACGGGGGGGGGGATGTGGAGTAACCGGGGCAACGGGGGTGTGTGCGGAGTAACCGGGGCAACGGGGGGAGGGTGGAGTAACGGGGGGAGTAACCGGGGCAACGGGGGGGGGAAGTGTGGAGTAACCGGGGCAACGGAGAGGGGGGCTGGAGTAACCGGGGCAACGGTGGGGGGGGGGGTAGAGTAACCGGGGCAACGGGGGGTAACCGGGGCAGCGGGGGGGGGGGGGGGTGGAGTAACCGGGGCAACGGGGGGAGTAACCGGGGCAACGGGGGGGGGGGAGTAACCGGGGCAACGGGGGGGGGGGGAGTGTGGAGTAACCGGGGCAACGGAGGGAGGGGGCTGGAGTAACCGGGGCAACGGGGGGAGGGGGAGGGGTGTGTGGAGTAACCGTGGCAACGGGGGGGGGGTGGAGTAACCGGGGCAACGGGGTGGGGGGGGGTTTGGAGTAACCGGGGCAACGGGGGGGGGGGGGGGGGTTTGGAGTAACCGGGGCAACGGGGGTGTGTGTGTGGAGTAACCGGGGCAACGGGGGGTGTGGGGTGTGGAGTAACCGGGGCAATGGGGGGGCGTGGGTTGTGGAGTAACTGGGGCAACGGGGGTGTGTGTATGTGGAGTAACCGGGGCAACGGGGGGTGTGGGGTGTGGAGTAACCGGGGCAATGGGGGGGGGGGGCGTGGGTTGTGGAGTAACCGGGGCAACGGGTGGAGGGGACGGTAACCAGGGAAGAGGTGGCATTGGGGTGGTAACTGGGCCAACTGGGGATGAGCCAGTAACAGAGAGGAGGGGTTATGGGGTGGTACCCAGGGGCAATGGGGATGGGTTGGTAACCCAGGTTGATGGGTTGGGGGAATCTGTGGGGTGGGGCACTGGGCCATTGTAAATAGGAACTCGGAGCATGGAGTAGGTTATGCGGCCCCTCGAGCCTGCTCCACCATTCAGTAAGATCATGGTTATGCGTTTATGTTGAATTGTACATCCCCAATACCCTTTGATCCGCATGTCGAACAAGAATCTATCTTCCCCTGCCTTAAAAATATTCAATGATGGGCAGCACAGTGCTGCAGTGGTTAGCACTGCTACCTCACGGCACTGAGGACCCAGGTTCGATCCCAGTCCCGGGTCACTGTCAGTGTGGAGTTTGCACATTCTCCCCAGCCCCGCATGGGTCTCCCCCTCACAACACAAAAGATGTGCAGAGTAGGTGAATTGGCCACGCTAAATTGCTCCTTAATTGGGAAAAAAAGAATTGGGTACTCTAAATTTATTTTTAAAAATGTTCAATGATTTCTCCTTCACCGACTCCTGCATTCCAAAGTTGCGCAATCCTCTGACAGAAAGCAGCTCCCCCACATGATCTTAAATGAAATGAAAAAATGAAAATCGCTTATTGTCACGAGTAGGCTTCAATGAAGTTACTGTGAAAAGCCCCTAGTCGCCACATTCCGGCGCCTGTTTGGGGAGACTGGTATGGGAATCGAACCGTGCTGCTGGCCTGCTTGGTCTGCTTTAAAAGCCAGTGATTTAGCCCAGTGAGCTAAACCCTAACCCTAATCTGCCCCTCAGTCCCGAGACCCCTCAGTCCCGAGACCCCTCTGCCCCTCAGTCCCGAGACCCCTCAGTCCCGAGACCCCTCTGCCCCTCAGTCCTGAGACCCCTCTGCCCCTCAGTCCCGAGACCCCTCTGCCCCTCAGTCCCGAGACCCCTCTGCCCCTCAGTCCCGAGACCCCTCTGCCCCTCAGTCCCGAGACCCCTCTGCCCCTCAGTCCCGAGACCCCTCAGTCCCGAGACCCCTCTGCCCCTCAGTCCCGAGACCCCTCTGCCCCTCAGTCCCGAGACCCCTCTGCCCCTCAGTCCCAAGACCCCTCTGCCCCTCAGTCCCGAGACCCCTCTGCCCCTCAGTCCCGAGACCCCTCTGCCCCTCAGTCCCGAGACCCCTCTGCCCCTCAGTCCCGAGACCCCTCTGCCCCTCAGTCCCGAGACCCCTCTGCCCCTCAGTCCCAAGACCGAGACCCCTCTGCACTTCTGAATTCTCTAGCTGTTCTCCATTTAAGTAATACTCTGCTTTTTGATTCTTCCTGCCAGAGTGAACAACTTCACATTTTCCCATCTGCCAGATTTCTGCCCACTCATCACAACAACCTTTCCGATCTGTCTTTGTGTCTACAAGTTTAGCTACCTTGCCTTTGCTCCTCTCCTCTACGTCATTGATGTGAATTGGAAACAGTTAAGATCCCAGCACTGAGCCCTGTGGGACTCCACACGTCACATCCTGCCAATCAGAAAAAAGTGCATTTATTGCCAACCAACCAATCTTCATTCCAGGCTAGTATGTTACCCCCTACACCATGAGCTTTTACTTTCTGCAGTGACATTTGATGTAGCACCTTATCAAATGCTTTTTGGAAATCTTATCCACAGTGCATGTTGTAATGTTTATGAATATTTTCCAGACAGAACCCAATAGATTTCTAGATATTAAATATATCCAGGGATATGGAGATAGTGGCATTGAGATGGCCCATCAGCCATGATTTATTTGAATGGTGGAGCAGGTTCAAGGGGCTGAATGGCCCGCTCCTATTTTTTATGTTCACTGACTGAGGCCGTTGTATTTTTGACATTAAATTTAAATTGGTATTTAATTTCTGCAAAGTGGCTATAATTCAAAAACAGTGCATTCAACCACACCTTTTTATTCTTTTGATGCATTTATTGCCCATCCCTAATTGCCCTTGAGAAGGAGATGATGATTTACCCCCTTCAACCACTGCAGCCCGTGTGTCAGTACACCCACAGTGCTGCTTGGAGTAAACTGTCAGATCTGCTGCTTGGAATGTGCTGCCTGAGGGTGTGGTGGAGACAGGTTCAATTGAGGCATTCAAAAGGAAATTGGATTATTATCTGAAAAGGAGGGTGCAAGGTCACGGCGAAAAGCGAGGAATGACACTAAGTGAATTGCTCATTCAGAGAGCCAGTGCAGACACCGTGGCCGGGATTCTCTGATCCTGAGGCTAAGTGTTGATGCCGTCGTCAACACCGTCGCATTTCACGACGGCGTCAACATGCCCCCGGAGCATCTCCGGAGCATCCCCCCTACAGGGGGCCAGCACGGCACTGGAGCGACCCACGCTGCTCTAGCTGCCGATACCGGCATCAAATGGGTGCTGCGGGTCTGCGCATGCGCAGTGCGACTGGCGCCAATGCGCGCATGCACAGTTCAACCAGCGCGATTGGCTCCCTTCTCTGCGCCAGCTCTGACGCAACATGGCGTAGGGCTACGGGGGCTAGTGCGGAGCACAGGAGGCCCCCAGCCTGAGAGGCTGGCCCGCCGATCGGCAGGCCCCGATCGCGGGCCAGGCCACAGTGGAGGCCCGCCCATGCCTGCATGGCCTCCTTCGGTGCTGGGACACTTTGGTGATTATCCCTTCCTAACGAAGGATGTTCTAGGATTTTGAGTCAGTGACAATGAAGGAATGTCGCTGAAGTTCAAAGTCGGGTTGGTGGAAGGAAGTTTTAACAATGCACGTAGACGAGCAGAGTATGATTGGAAAAAGTCAGTGTGGGTTTATGAAAGGGAAATCCTGTTTGACAAATTTATTAAAGGTTTTTGAGGATATATCTAGTAGGGTAGATAAAGGGTAGATAGTAAATGTTGTGTACCTGGTTTTCAATAAGGAGCCCCACAAAATATTAAAAGGTTGGATAGAGGATTGGTTAATGGACAGAAAGCAGTGTTTAAAAAAAATAAATTTAGATTACCCAATTCATTTTTTCCAATTAAGGGGCAATTTAGTGTGACCAATTCACCTAACCTGCACATCTTTAGGGTTGTGGGGGCGAAACCCACGCAAACATGGGGAGAATGTGCAAGCTACAGAAGGACATTGGCCCAGAGCCGGGATCGAACCTGGGAACTCGGCGCCGTGAGGCAAGAGGGCTAACCCACTGCGCCACCGTGCTGCCCCGACAGAAAGCAGAGATACGGGATGAATGGACATTTTCAAGTTGGCAGGCTGTTTTTTATTCTTTCAGTAAGAAGTCTTGCAACACCAGGTTAAAGTCCAATAGGTTTGTTTCAAACACAAGCTTTCGGAGCACTGCTCCTTCCTCAGGTGCATATTCTTTCCTGTGAGCAGTCAAGCCTTGCTGTCCATCCCGTGTACGGAGTGGTTGCTAGGTCATTTCAGAGGGCAGTTAAGAGTCCACATTACTGTGGTCTGGAGTCACCTATGAATCAGCTAGGTGGGAATGCAATCATTGGGGAGAACACAAAGAGGCAGCAAGACATATAGCAGGTTAGGTTAGTGGACAACAAGGTGGCAGATGGAGTATAATGGGGAAGTGCAAGGGGATTCAATTTGGCCGTAACAATCGAAAAGCAGAATATTTTTCAAAGATGTAAAACTTGTTAATGTTGACGTTCAGAGGAACTTGGGTATACTTGTACAAGGAACACAAAAACGCATGCGGGTACAGCAAGCAGTTATGAAAACAAATGGTATGCATGGTGATTGGATTTCAGATATAAAACATCTTGCTACAGTTGGTGAGTCGACACCTGGAATACTGTGCGTAATTTTGTTCTAATTGAGTGCCACAGATGCACAGTGGTTAGCACTGATGCCTCAACGCAAGCGACCCTGGGTTCGATTCCTGGCTTGGGTCACTGTCTGTGTGGAGTCCGCACGTTCTCCCTGTATTTGCGTGGGTTTCCTCCGGGTGCTCCGGTTTCCTCCCACAGTCCAAAGATGTGCAGGTGAGGTGGATTGGCCACGATAAATTGCCCTTTCGTGTCCAAAAGGTTAGGTGGGCTTACTGGGTTTCGGGGATAGGGTGGAGTGTGGGCTTAAGTAGGGTGCTCTTTCCAAGGGCTGGTGCAGAATCGATGGGCCGAATGGCCTCCTTCTGAACTGAATTCTAATTGAAGGAAGAATATACTTGCAATGGAGACAGTCCAACGGGATAAGAGGTTGAGTAAATTGTGTCTATATTCTCTGGTGTTTAAGGAGAATGCAAGGAAACTAAAATAGGGATGATTGTCATGCTTCCATATGAGAAAGATGGTAGGAATGCAGCCTCAGAAATTTAGTCAGATCAGATGATATCATTTGCTGTACTTCCTTTGAGAGTTGAACGTTCTGATTCTCGACGGGCAAAGCCTGTTACAAGTGCCAGACATGAAGTTGTCCCTTGCTGGTGGTGTAGGATGATTTCTGCTGAGCTCTTGTTTAAAGGACCAGTGTCCTGGAATAACTGGTGCTTTGGGACTTCTGAAACCACATGTTTCAGGGGCTGTTTAGCACAGGAGCTGTTTAGCACAGGGCTCGATCGCTGGCTTTGAAAGCAGACCAGGCAGGCCAGCAGCACGGTTCGATTTCCGTAACAGCCTCCCCGAACAGGCGCTGGAATGTGGCGACTAGGGACTTTTCACAGTAACTTCATTTGAAGCCTACTCGTGACAATAAGCGATTTTCACTTTTTCACATGTCAGCGCGGTGGTGAGTTCATGCCCACAGCTGGAGTCACCATTTGCATCAATGGTCAATTTCCCACTTGTCCTGATTGATGTTGAGGTTTTCATGTCTTTTTGACCAGCATCCTTGGGGCGCCCGCCTGGTATTGTGGCACAGACGACTTTCCCATATAACATACCCTTGGGAATGCAGTCATCTTCCGTCCTGTGCTCATGCTCAAACCAGTGATGCAATCTTTGCTCAATGCGCACGAGCATTCCAGTGCGACTTCATTAGTGACTTTGTTTTTCCCTGTAATGCCGAGGATGCATCATCGACACCGGAGATGGGAATTATTCAGCTCTTTTCTTGGGAGGATATTTTGGCTGTCTAGCCTGGGCAGAATTTGGAGACATAGACTAGCCCAGTATCTGCATCTTGCTCTTGACCATATGGACTAAATCCCTATACCCAGAACCCACTTGGTTGGGGCAGTTGCTGGAAGGTACTTGTTTAAAGAGATCATGAACCACCTATCGAACTCCATTATAGTGCCTCTCACAAACCAGACCAACCATACGGTGCGTAGTATTTGGTCCATAGTTGAGACCTGATTGATGGACACGAGGATGCGCCCACATTCCAGTGGGCCTGTATATCGCATCTCTGGGGCTAAGGTTCCTCCAAGATCACCTGCAATAATTCCTCGGGGCGTTGGGTGTCTAGTTGCTGTGAAGAGGCATTACAAGATATCTGAGGATGTAGGGACTGTGTACAGACAGGGCACTCTGCATCCTCTTTGCTGTCAGGTAAACGTCTAACATCACCCTGTGGCTAAAGCACTGGCATACTCCGAATAAAAATTATTTCTCAACTCTGCCTGCTTCGTGGGCACCAGTCTCTGGAGAGGGGCTTGAACCTTCCAGAATCATTGAATTTTCAGTGCAGAAGGAGGCCATTCGGCCCATCGAGTCTGCATCGGCTCAACTCAAATCATGAAAATTTGTCCTTAATTTTAAAAACCACTTGGTCCATTTGTGTTATCAGAGTGACCTGGATTTGGTTGGCGTGTGAATGATCAGGTTGCCAATATGGGTGGGACGAATTAGTGACAAAGTGATTTAATCTGCAGTCCGTCAGCATTGCGCTGAGCTATGGCTATTCGGGGGCAGATGAGTAAGTCCCTCCACACACAAAGGGCTGTGGAAATCTGGAATGGTCTCCCCCCAAAACCTTGTGGATGCTGGGGCTCAATTGAAGTTTTCAGTTGTGAGATTGATAGATTTTTTAGACAAAAGTTTTCAGGGTACCAGGGGCTGGTTTAGCTCGCTCAGCTAAACCGCTGGCTTTTAAAGCAGACCAAGCAGGCCAGCAGCACGGTTCAATTCCCGTACCAGCCTCCCCGGACAGGCGCCGGAATGTGGCGACTAGGGGCTTTTCAGAGTAACTTCATTGAAGCCTACTCGTGACAATAAGCGATTTTCATTTCATTTCATTTCATTTTCAGGTAGTGAGATGGAGTTAAGATGTAAATCAGCCTTAATCTCACAGAAAAGCTCAATGACCTCCTATGGCTGTAACTTTGCCTGATTTTACTTTGTTTTTCCAAATTTCAAATTCATTCCATCTTTAAATGAGAAACACAACATAATTCAGCCACTTTGACATTTTAATTTTGGAGTGAACTTGAACTCACAAAATAATCCCATGTTTCAATAATAGAACTGTGACTTTCTTCCATTATATAACAAAATAGGTTATCACTTGGGGCATTTGGCGATTACATTCTTTTTTTAATTATAAATTTAGAGTACCCAATTCATTTTTCCAATTAAGGGGCAATTTGAAATGAAATGAGAATCGCTTATTGTCACAAGTAGGCTTCAAAAATGAGTTACTGTGAAAAGCCCCTAGTCGCCACATTCCGGCGCCTGTTCGGGGAGGCTGTTGCGGGAATCGAACCGTGCTGCTGGCCTGCTTGGTCTGCTTTCAAAGCCAGCGATTTAGCCCTGTTACCTCTCGGTTAGAGAGTGGAAGGATGAGGGAATAACACACCACTGTTTTAAAACAACCTTTCACCTCCGAACTCTGGTTTAAAATGTGCTGTTTGTACCTCTGAGTCTGCGTTTGTTTAACACTCTCCTCACCTGTCAGACAGCGTCAGCTGCTGCTCTCCGCATCCTTCAATTTAATTCCAGGAGGATGTTTAAAAATAGTTAACCACGATATTCCTTTTAGCATCAATAGATTTGTTACTGTGGGTGACCTGATCTTACTCACAGGCTGCGCTTGCTATTAACTGTTTGCAGTAACATTTAAACTTTGCTGAGTGCACCCAAAGTATATTGAGCTTTGTCTGATTGGTGCACATGACTTGGAGTTCAGTATTTCTTTTCTCAGCTCTCGATTTGTGCTGGTACTGATTCCCTGCTGGGTTTCTGTCCATTGGCTGAGGCCTGTCAGAGCCCAGACGCCTCAGTCACACAGAGAGGTCAGAGTGTCAGAAAGAGTGCCAGGCGAGCCTGGTTGTGTGCTGGCACGCAGGTAAAATTGTCACCCACAAGGAATCCAGAGACCCGGGGTAATGCTCTGGGAGTCCAAATCTGAATCTCGCCACAGCAGATGGTGAAATTTGAATTCAATAAAAACAAATCTGGAATTAAAAGCATTGCTGGCTGTTGTAGAAACCCACCTGATTCTCGGACGCCCTTTCGGGAAGGGAATCTGTTATCCTGACTCCAGACCCACAGCAATGGGGGGATGCTTAAAAGAATGTCCTCTGCAATGCACTCAAGTGAGGAGGGGGGAATAAATGCTGGCCCAGCCAGTGAAGCCATTTCCCATGAATGAATTAAAAAAACACAAGCAAAAGCAAAAAACTGGGCTTGCTGCAAATCTGAGAATAAAAACAGGAAATGTTGGATAAACTCAGCAGGCCTGGCAGCATCTGCAGAGAGAGAAACAATTAACGTTTCGAGTCCGTATGAACCGTTCTAAAGGAGAGTCATAGGGATTCTAAACGTTAACTCTGAAGGGGGAGAGGAATAGCTGATTGGTTACCTGGGTAAAGTTCACGTGGGTCACCAGCTGTGTAATATGGATTGTGTTGGCCTTTGTATCTGAACGCTGCCTATTTCCTTTCAGATCGTGTTGTTGGTGAGATTGGACTCGGGATCGGAGCTGGTGGATGTCTGGGCCCAGTTTGGTGAAAACATTCAGATTGTCTTCTCCTGGTGTTTAACAGAAGCAGAGTTGGAGCAGCTGGGACAAGAGGAAGGGGATGGATGACATCTTTACCCAGTGCAGAGAGGGCAATGCAGTGGCAGTGCGACTCTGGCTGGACAACACGGAGAATGACCTGAACCAGGGGTGAGTGAGTGGCAGCTCGTGGGCAGCCAGCCCCCCCCGGAGCAGCTTTCACCCTGTGTTACTGGGGTTATTAAACAGTGATGTGGGAGAGGATGTGGTTCTTTGTGGAGCTGAAGTGAACAGCTGGGTACTGCAGTAAAGTGTTTGTGTGACATGTCCAATGTGTGCAGAGCTCTACCAGCGGGGCAGGAAGCCAAGGTTTTGGTGCCTTGTTAGAAAGGAGGACTTGCCTTTCGAATGCACCTTCCAGGATGTCTGAGGGCTTTCCAGCCAGTCAAGTATGTTTGAAGTGTTGTTTCTGTTGTGATGTTGGAAATTCAGCAGCTAATGTGCACACAGCAAGATCCCACAAACAGCAACGTGATGATGACCAGGTCACCTTGTTTTCGAGATTGGTTTTGGGACGAATACAACCGGGACATCAGATAGTGCCATGGGGTTGTTTGGATTTATTTTTTGATGTGTCACTGATGGTTATGTTGAAAGAATTTGAAGAAATTATTTATTATCCGATGAGATATGGACTCTACACAAGTGCGGTGATTAGGCTTGGGTGTAACATGAGTGGATGAGGCAAATAGTGTCGATGCAGTTAAGGGCTGGGGGCTACATTAATATGAGGGAGAAAGGAACAGACGTGTATGCTGATGGAGTGAGATAAACCGGGTGGAATGAGACTCTGTGGCATCAATTCCAGCAAAACCCAGTTAAACTTGGTGTAACTCTATCGGTTTTACTGTTAGGGTGGCACAGTGGTTAGCACTGCTGCCTCACAGCTCCAACATCCCGGGTTCAATTCTGGCCTCCGATGACTGTCTGTATGGAGTCTGCACGTTCTCCCCGTGTGTGCGTGGGTTTCCTCCGGGTGCTCCGGTTTCTTCCCACAGTCCAAAGATGTGCAGGTTCGGTGGATTGGCCATGAGAAATTGCCCCTTAGGGTCCAAAGGTGAAGTGGGGTTATGGGGTTAGGATGGAGGTGAGGGCTTAAGTTTGGTGCTCTTTCCAAGGGCCGGTGCAGACTCGATGGGCCGAATGGCCTCCTCCTGCACTGTAGGGATTCTATGATTCTAATAATAGATTATATTATGCTAAATTAATTTAATCAACCTGTGATTGCACTTTGAAAGTTTGAATGTTGTGCTGACGAGGACTGGCTTGTAGATTTTGAGCGTTGCAGAGTATATAATCTGTAAGCGCAGTAACAGCACCATCAAATACTGCTGTTTTTCTAGCATGCTGGTAAATGTTTGGTGTGCACATGTACTTCCTAAAGTAAGGTCTGTCGGAAATTCCATGGAGAGGGAATATGTGGAATGTGATAAGATACCGTGAGGAATGAGTAGCACGGGACATTGTGTGTTTTAGACACTCTGATCAGAGATTTCTGCCTCAGCACACAGCAGTATTAGTGACTGGGCCAAGGTTGCCCACTTCAGGAGACGCGTGGATAGGCTGAATGCATTCAGTCTTTTTCCCAGGGTTGGGGAATTGAGAACTAGAGGGCATAGGTTTAAGTTAAGAGGAGAAAGAATTAATGGGAACCTGAGGAGCAACTTTTTTTACACAGAGGATGGTATGTATGTGGAATGTGCTGCCGGAGAAGTGAATGAGGCAGGGACATTGACAACATTTAAAGGGCATTTGGACAGATATATGGACAAGAAAGGTTTAGAGGGATATGGGCCAACTGATGAAATGAAATGAAAATCGCTTATTGTCACGAGTAGGCTTCAATGAAGTTACTGTGAAAAGCCCCTAGTTGCCACATTCCGGCGCCTGTCCGGGGTGGCTGGTACGGGAATCGAACCGTGCTGCTGGCCTGCTTGGTCTGCTTTAAACGCCAGCGATTTAGCGCAGTGCGCTAAACCAGCCCCAGGTAGTAACCAGATAGTACCAGGGTGGCACGGTAGCGTAGTGGTTAGCACTGTTTCTTCACAGCTCCAGTATCCCAGGTTTGTTTCCCGGCTGGGTGACTGTCTGTGCGGAATCTGCACATTCTCCCTGTGTCTGCATGGAGTTTCCTCTGGGTGCTCCAGTTTCCTCCCACAAAAGACGTGCTTGTTTGGTGAATTGGACATCTGAATTCTCCCTCAGTGTACCCGAACAGGCGCCGGAATGTGGATACTTGGGGATTTTCACAGTAACTTCATTGCAGTGTTAATGTAAGGCTGCTTGTGACAGTCGTTGCTCGTTCTGGTGAGTGCGCTTTACACTCAATTGGCTCTGTTTTATTACTTAGCTCTAGAGTCGCCAGGTATCCTTATGATACCACCACGAGGTTCAAGTTCAAGTTCAGATCAATGACTCAATACACCAATTAGTAAGGTTCAAATCAAAACACGTTTATTAATACATAGTTAATCGCTACTCATACATACAATACTAAAAGACTAGGATATTCCTACCACTAACAGGCCAATACTTATCTGGATAAGGGAACCCGCTGGGTCAGGGAACAATGGCCTCTTGCTGAGTCAGCAGGCTTCCAGCTTGTACGGACCAAGGGGGTCAGGAGCATCTATCTCGTAGCGTGCGTTGACTGGACACTTACTTGATGGTGCAGCAGTTGGCCAGGCCTCCTCCTTACGGTAAAGTTCTTCGAGAGCTGCTAAGATGTTCTGCTGGGAGGGCCGGCTAAGAGAGCGAACTGACCTTGGGGACTCTATCTTATAATCCTCAGGGGCTTCACGCCCTTTTGGGCGGACCCCGAGCTTACTTCCAATCGATTGGATCCCATACCAATCGATTGGTTTGAATTCCCCAATACTGGGACTGTTTCCCGATCGCTGGGCAGGACCTTGGGTGCCCGTTTGCTTCTTTTGTCTTGGACTCCTGCTGGCGCCGAGGAGTCTAGCTTTACTTCGATCACCTTTGATTGTTACTATTGTTCCCGGGAATCGCTCGTTAATATGCATGGCTGCTGGTTTCAGTGCTGTCTGCTTTCTTTGCAGGCAGAATACACAGGAAAAGTCTGCAAACTGCTTGTTTCTCCAGGATTGTCCAATTTTCCCTGCGTTCCTTGTGTTTCTCCATTTTGAACTTGGGAAGTGGCCAACTCAGGCGGCTACACAGTAATAAAGATTATTATTATTATTATTATTACAAATGCGGGTAAATGGGGTTAGCTTAGATGGGTTTTTTGGGTGGCATGGACCAGTTTGGTCCGAAGGGTCTGTCTCTGTACCGCAGATTCTATGATTTGATTTGGCATTTTAGCAACGCATAAACAAGCTTTTAATCTCACCGACATAAGCTTGGTCAAAATGCCAGGTTGGAGTGCCTAATGGACTCTCTCTTTCTCTCTCTAGATGCTGCCAGACCTGCTGAGTTTATCCACCATTTCCTGCTTCTATTTCATACTTCCAGCATCCTCGGTATTTTGCTTTTTTTTTTACTGGATCATTTCTCATTAACGCCCTGTTGAAGAAACAGAATCATAGAATCCCTACAGGGTGGCAGAAAGCCATTCTGCCCATTGAGTCTGTGCTGACCCTGCGAAAGAGCATTCTGTGCAGGTCCACGCCTTCGCCCACACCACAACCACTGGACTCTAGTTTAAAAAAAATATAAAGTACCCACTTATTTATTTCCAATTAGGGGCAATTTAGCGTGGCCAATCCACCTACCCTGCACATCTTTGGGTTGTGGGGGCGAACCCCACGCAGACACGGGGAGAATGTGCAAACTCCACACGGACAGTGATCCAGAGCCAGGATCGAACCTGGGATCTCGGCACCGTGAGGCAGCAGTGCTAACCACTGCGCCGCCATGCCGTAAAAATAGAAAATGCTGGATAAGCTCAGTAGGTTTGACCGCTTCTGTGCAGAGAGAAACAGAGTTAACTTTACCAGTCCAATATGTCTCTTCTGCAGAAAGGTTCTTTGGTTTCTGAAGATGAGTCAGTGGAATTGCCTTGATTCTGTCTCCAGTTAATCGATTTGACACTTCCTATCTCAGTTTCTGATTTCTTCACTCCTACCATTTGCCCCGTCTCCCCACTGCCATCTCCTTCTGCTTGGTCTCCTAACGTTTCTGAAACTTTCCTGCTCTTCCCTCTTCCAGCCACTCAGTTCCTGTCTTCTGGAATTTTCTCCTCAAATTTTTATTTCCTGCGTTGAATACATATCCATGGACTGTGCTTTCAGTATCTCCACCGGCCAACTATCTCCCATCCTTCTTGGTGCGTCAACAGAAAACACTGCTTTCTATCAGGAGCACTGTGCACATCCATGCCTGGCTCCTAATCCCTGATGTCAATGGGGGAGTAATGTGAGAATTCTGAGCAGCTCAAGCTCGCTGGGCGCTTGTCATCCCGGTTTTGGACAGCAGTACTCCTGAACTGATGTCGAGAAATTCATTGTGGGGTTTGTGACATGGCCACGGAGATTTGGAAAACAATGTAATTAAGAGTGGGGATTAATGGGTGTTTCTCTGGGTGGCAATCAGAAGCTAGTGGTGTCCCTCAGGGATCAGTGTTGGGCCCACAATTTTTCACAATTTACATAGATGATTTGGAGTTGGGGGACCAAGGGCAATGTGTCCAAGTTTGCAGACGACACTAAGATGAGTGGTAAAGCAAAAAGTGCAGAGGATACTGGAAGTCTGCAGAGGGATTTGGATAGGTTAAGTGAATGGGCTAGGGTCTGACAGATGGAATACAATGTTGACAAATGTGAGGTTATCCATTTTGGTAGGAATAACAGCAAGCGGGATTATTATTTAAATGATAAAATATTAAAGCATGCCGCTGTGCAGAGAGACCTGGGTGTGCTAGTGCATGAGTCACAGAAAGTTGGTTTCCAGGTGCAACAGGTGATTAAGAAGGCAAATGGAATTTTGTCCTTCATTGCTAGAGGGATGGAGTTTAAGACTAGGGAGGTTATGTTGCAATTGTATAAGGTGTTAGTGAGGCCACACCTGGAGTATTGTGTTCAGTTTTGGTCTCCTTACTTGAGAAAGGACGTACTGGCACTGGAGGGTGTGCAGAGGAGATTCACTAGGTTAATCCCAGAGCTGAAGGGGCTGGATTACGAGGAGAGGTTGAGTAGACTGGGACTGTACTCGTTGGAATTTAGAAGAATGAGGGGGGATCTTATTGAAACATATAAAATTATGAAGGGAATAGATAGGATAGATGCGGGCAGGTTGTTTCCACTGGCGTGTGAAAGCAAAACTAGGGGGCATAGCCTCAAAATAAGGGGAAGTAGATTTAGGACTGAGTTTAGGAGGAACTTCTTCACCCAAAGGGTTGTGAACCTATGGAATTCCTTGCCCAGTGAAGCAGTTGAGGCTCCTTCATTAAATGTTTTTAAGGTAAAGATAGATAGTTTTTTGAAGAATAAAGGGATTAAGGGTTATGGTGTTTGGGCCGGAAAGTGGAGCTGAGTCCACAAAAGATCAGCGATGATCTCATTGAATGGCGGAGCAGGCTCGAGGGGCCAGATGGCCGACTCCTGCTCCTAGTTCTTATGTTCTTATGAGACTGACATTTTAATATTGCAGGCAGAGAGAGGGAACAAGCTTCCATTTTATCATAAACCTCAGTGTTCTGAGATATTTTATTCCAACAAGGTTTTCATTGTAACAAACACAACAAATCCCAACCCTATATTATTCCCAAAGTGCACCCACCCAGTTCCCCCTCCCCACCCATTACAAAATCCTTAATCAAACTAAACAGACAACCCCCCCCAAACAGTTGCCGGTAACCAGTTCCCTGCCACCTCGAGTGGAACCTTCCCACTGACCACCTCATGGTATACCTGATCTTGTCCAGGTGTAGAAATTCTATCGGGTCCCCCAACCAAGCCAAGGCCTTAGGCGGCACAGGGGACCTGCACCCAAGCAGATCGTGTCTCCGGGGTATTAGCGAGGCAAAGGCTGGGACAACTGCCCTGTTCCTCATCTGCAGCACCGGCCACTAACGGGCACGGCTCCAGCTAAATTCCCCAAATCCCTGATGTTGTATCAAAAGAGGAGACCCAGAAACTAACGAACTTGGTGCAAGACCAAAATATGTGTGTGTGATTCGCTTCCCCCCCCCAAAAAAAGATCAAACCCAGCACACCCTCCCACTTCCTCTTTACTCCCTCCAAAGGTGCCTGCTCCGTCGCCAACATCTGCCCGTAAACATCTGAAATCGTACCCTGCCCAAACTCAGCTAAGGACAGCACCCTGTCCAGAAGCGAAGACGATGGGACCAGGGGTGAAGGAAACTCCTTGTGTAAGAAACCACATCCCGGAAAGTACCTGAGCACATTCCTTTTCGGGAGCTGTCTTACAACTCGTCTAGACTGGCGAACCTACCCTCCAGAAACATGTCTCTAAACCTCTCCAGCTTCTCCCTTTTCCAGGCCCTAAACAATAAATCTAAGCCAGACGGCACAAACCTATGATTCCTGCAAATTGGAGCCAGCAGCGACATGGAGCCAAGTTTAAAATGCTGCCTAAACTGATACCAGATCCTCAAAGTGACTCTCACCCCCGGGCTCGAAGAGAATCTGGCAGGGAAAAGGGGAGTGGAGCAATAACCAGGCCCCTCGGACCCGGCCCAATGCACAAAACCTCCTCCATCCGCACCCAGGTAAAGTCCGGATCCTTGAACCATCGTATCAATATTTTCCGCCCAGTAATACTTAATAATTAGGTAATGCCAACTTCATCCCAGTCGATCCCTTTGCAAAAGGTCAGTGGAAGAGTTTTACTCGAGGTGCCAGCAATCTGGTTACCGTCAAACCCGAGGAGCCCAAACAAAGCAGATCACCCTGCAAAATATAGACTTGTCCAATCTAGGATTCAAAACACTCCCTCAGTACTGACCCTCTGACAGTGCGGCACTCCCTCAGTACTGACCCTCTGACAGTGCGGCACTCCCTCAGTACTGACCCTCTGACAGTGCGGCACTCCCTCAGTACTGACCCTCTGACAGTGCGGCACTCCCTCAGTACTGACCCTCTGACAGTGCGGCGCTCCCTCAGTACTGACCCTCTGACAGTGCGGCACTCCCTCAGTACTGACCCTCTGACAGTGCGGCACTCCCTCAGTACTGACCCTCTGACAGTGCAGCACTCCCTCAGTACTGACCCTCTGACAGTGCAGCACTCCCTCAGTACTGACCCTCTGACAGTGCGGCACTCCCTCAGTACTGCACCCTCTGACAGTGCAGCACTCCCTCAGTACTGACCCTCTGACAGTGCAGCACTCCCTCAGTACTGACCCTCTGACAGTGCAGCACTCCCTCAGTACTGACCCTCTGACAGTGCAGCACTGGGAGTCAGGCTGGGATCGCTCAGTCAGTGCTGTTTCAGCCTGCTCTCATTTGCTTCTCAGACTTGGGCCAAGCGTTGCTGTGACCGTTCACTCAGTCTCTCAAATTGAATAAGGCCCAAGAGGCAGGAGGCTGTGTTATTGCGAAGGGGGAAAGTGTGGAGAGGTGCGGGGCAAAGGGGTCATAGATCATAGAATTTACAGTGCAGAAGGAGGCCATTCAGCCCATCGAGTCTGCACCGGCTCTTGGAAAGAGCACCCTAACCAAGGTCACCCTATCCCTATATCCCAGTAACCCCACCCAACACTAAGGGCAATTTTGGACACTAAGAGCAATTTATCATGGCCAATCCACCTAACCTGCACATCTTTGGACTGTGGGAGGAAACCGGAGCACCCGGAGGAAACCCACGCACACACGGGGAGGATGTGCAGACTCCGCACAGACAGTGACCCAAGCCGGAATCGAACCTGGGACCCTGGAGCTGTGAAGCGATTGAGCTATCCACAATGCTACCGTGCTGCAGAGGCAGAAGGGGAGAGGGGGTGGTGAGGGTTGTGCAGGGGATTACATACCTTTGGGACAGATCTGCCGTTGTGAATTTGCATTTTTATGTTTCTGTCACCGATGGCCCATGTTTAACCCAAGCAAAGGCCTTCACAGGAAGCACTCCAAATATCCTTAAATGGAGAAGATTTGGGGTCTGACACAATGGAGAGTGAGTCAGCAGGAAGCCAGACAGAGACTCTCGCCTGGAATATACAGCAGAGGCTCACAAACACTGCAATCTTTCACATTTCACTCAGATCAGAATGCACAAAATTAGGTGGCACGGTGGCGCAGTGGTTAGCATTGTTGCCTCATGATGCCGAGGATCCAGGCAGTGGTTAGCACTGCTGCCTTACGGTGCCGAGGACCCGGACAGTGGTTAGCACTGCTGCCTTACGGTGCCGAGGACCCGGGCAGTGGTTAGCACTGCTGCCTCACGGTGCCGAGGACCCGGACAGTGGTTAGCACTGCTGCCTCACGGTGCCGAGGACCCGGGCGGTGGTTAGCACTGTTGCCTTACGGTGCCGAGGACCCAGGGCAGTGTAATTTATTTTTGATAAATTTAGATTACCCAATTCATTTTTTACAATTAAGGGTCAATGTAGCGTGGCCAATCCACCTAACCTGCACATCTTTGGGTTGTGGGGGCGAAATCCCACGCAGACACGGGGAGAATGTGCAAACTCCACACGGACAGTGACCCAGAGCCGGGATCGAACCTGGCACCTCAGAATTGGAATCTTTTTCTAATCAAAGAAAAAAGAATGCACAAAATTACTGTCAATACCGCCCCTCACCCTTTATACAGAATAGTGAGAAGCATTTCCCTCTCCCCTGCACACTTCACTTAGGGAAGTACAGCGTTGCACAATTCTGTGCCATTCCTGATATCAGAAAGGGAGTTATGGCATTGGGGACAGTCAGGAATCTGGAAAGTGAGACCAAGAATAAGGGGCTGGATTCTCTGCAGCCGCACACCGAAATCGCGTTCGGCACCAGGGCAGCGAATTCCCGTTTACGTGGAAATTGTAGCCGGCGCCGCTCCCGCGCATCTCCAGTCCCCAGAGAATCACTCGCGGCAATTTCCACGGCGCGGCTAGGGGGCCATTGACAGAGGCCACCCCTGCAATTCTCCGGACAAAACTGGCCAAGTTCCCAACGGCGTGGTTCTAACCACGTATCACCGGTCAGGAACTTTGGGTGGTGACTGCGCACTCAGTCCGCGGCTGCCCTGGTTTGGGGGGGGGGGGGGGGGATCGAGCACCGAGAAGGTTCATTAGATTGATCTCGGGTACAACACGGGGTTTGACACAGAAAAAATGCTCCTGTTACACCGACCCCGCCAAGCTCTCCCAGGGCAGATACAGTACATGCAAGTTAAACATCTTGTGCTAAATGCAGTGTTGCCATTTCCACCCTGTTCCCTCTCAATCGAACACACAGCTCACAGTCACCAATCCCACTTCAATCCCGTCTGTATAACACCACAGAAAGCGAGCAGGAGGAATGCAGGCAGAATCCTTCCGGCTTTGGGCACAACTCCAAGCTCAAATGAAATGAAATGACCGAATTGCAGAAATATGCGGAAGTGCGGGATTGAGAGATCGGAATCAACACCGTTACCAACTTCCTTTGGGGTATTGCAGAATAGCCATGCAGACATTCCAGGGATAGTAAATGAGCAGATCAGGGAGCATTGCAGTCTGCAAGTAAAAACTGAAATTGGATTTATTTTAAAAGCTTTTGATGCCAAACCACACTGCTAAATGCTGCTGATGGCACAGTTTTGCACATTTCTTCTTGCTTTCCCTCTGGGCATGCATTCTGGTGTATGTATTGGCCATGGTCCAAAGTGACACACTTTACTAAAGCTAGGGATCCCACCCAATCCTGACTCTTGCCAGGCCAACACTCTCAGTACATTACAAAGGAAAAGCTGCACTATCAGGAATATAGTCCTCAAGATAGCCACACTGTCAGAGGGTCAGTGCTGAGGGAGTGCTGCACTGTCAGAGAGTCAGTGCTGAGGGAATGCCGCACTGTCAGAGGGTCAGTACTGAGGGAGTGCCGCACTGCCAGAGGGTCAGTACTGAGGGAGTGCTGCACTGTCAGAGGGTCAGTACTGAGGGAGTGCTGCACTGTCAGAGGGTCAGTACTGAGGGAGTGCTGCACTGTCAGAGGGTCAGTACTGAGGGAGCGCTGCACTGTCAGAGAGTCAGTACTGAGGGAGTGCCGCATTGTCAGAGGGTCAGTACTGAGGGAGTGCTGCACTGTCAGAGGGTCAGTACTGAGGGAGTGCCGCACTGTAGGGGCCTCAGTACTGAGGGAGTGCCGCACTGTCAGATGGCCAGTACTGAGGGAGTACTGCACTGTCAGAGGGTCAGTACTGAGGGAATGCTGCACTGTCAGAGGGTCAGTACTGAGGGAATGCTGCACTGTCAGAGGGTCAGTACTGAGGGAGTGCCGCACTGTCAGAGGGTCAGTACTGAGGGAGTGCTGCACTGTCAGAGGATCAGTACTGAGGGAGTGCCGCACTGTCAGAGGGTCAGTACTGAGGGAGTGCCGCACTGTCAGAGGGTCAGTACTGAGGGAGCGCCGCACTGTCAGAGGGTCAGTACTGAGGGAGTGCTGCACTGTCAGAGGGTGAGTACTGAGGGAGTGCCGCACTGTCAGAGGGTCAGTACTGAGGGAGTGCTGCACTGTCAGAGGGTGAGTACTGAGGGAGTGCCGCACTGTCAGAGGGTCAGTACTGAGGGAGTGCCGCACTGTCACAGGGTCAGTACTGAGGGAGTGCCGCACTGTCACAGGGTCAGTACTGAGGGAGTGCCGCACTGTCTCAGGGTCAGTACTGAGGGAGTGCTGCACTGTCAGAGGGTCAGTACTGAGGGAGTGCCGCACTGTCAGAGGGTCAGTACTGAGGGAGTGCCGCACTGTCAGAGGGTCAGTACTGAGGGAGTGCCGCACTGTCAGAGGGTCAGTACTGAGGGAGTGCCGCACTGTCAGAGGGTCAGTACTGAGGGAGTGCCGCACTGTCAGAGGGTCAGTACTGAGGGAGTGCCGGCACTGTCAGAGGGTCAGTACTGAGGGAGTGCCGCACTGTCAGAGGGTCAGTACTGAGGGAGTGCCGCACTGTCAGAGGGTCAGTACTGAGGGAGTGCCGCACTGTCAGAGGGTCAGTACTGAGGGAGCGCTGCACTGTCAGAGGGTCAGTACTGAGGGAGTGCCGTACTGTATTAATTTAGCTTATGAGCTCAAAAAGCCACACAGTTGAGTTCAGTTTTAATGACATGATGTATACCCTAATAGATGGTGTTGCTGTGTGATGCCCGCTAGGCCCAGCTCTCACTGACAACTCAGTCGGGTTCTATGAGAAACGTGTCTTTGATGGAATGACCACTGACCTTTTCTCCCGTGAATATTTCCGATGTGTGGATGATAGGTTTTAAATCTGTAGCTGTGTGTAATGATGTCCTTACAGGTTTTAATAAGCTCCATCCTGGGTTCAAATTCACCTTTGAAATGGAGCCTTTGCTTGATGTGCTGGTTGTTAAATCTGCCGAGGGGGGGGGGTTCTCTGCCTTGGTGTATCACAAGCCCACCTTCACCGGTCAGTGTACACATTGGGACTCTTACACGTCCACACACGATAAGATTGGCCTCAGCAGCAACCTCGTAAACAGGGCCCGAGCCCTGTGCTCACCATGCCAGCTTGATGCTGAAATAGGTACAGCAAAGCCCTCCTGTGGGATAGTGGACATCCCGATCAAATCATTTCAGCCTGCATATTGTGCAAACTCATGAACGGGCTGAAGGCCAACTCTTCCAGCCCTGAAAAGGGCCCAGTTACCTCAGATTATACTGGAAGGCAGAGGTGTCTGTGCGGACTCTGCACGTTCTCCCTGTGTCTGCGTGGGTTTCCTCCGGGCGCTCCGGTTTCCTCCCACAGTCCAAAGATGCGCCACATTGGTTATGCTAAATTGCCCTTAGTGTCCAAACTTGCCCTTCGTGTTGCGTGGGGTTCCTGGGTTCTGGGGATAGGGTGGAGGTGTGGGTTTGGGTGGGGGGCTCTTTCCAAGGGCCGGTGCAGACTTGATGGGCCGAATGGCCTCCTTCTGCACTGTAAATTCTATGATTCTATGAAACCTGAACACCAGGTGGAGGAAGCTGTTTCATGCTGTTACGATGTAATAACAACACAAGTGTATTCTCCACTGTAAGGATGCTGCCGTAAGGCCATAAAGACACTAATGAGTGATGTGCTACATGGATTTCAGTGTCTGTACGATGCCAGGTATGCAGGCCGTATGTCCCATCGACTGGCATGTCCCAACTGTGGGTCTCAACGGGCAAGATACAGTCCATACCCAACCAGCCCGTGTTTGTAAAACTCAAAACAGTGTCCAACATTAGATGTGACACTGCAATTGAAAAACATTTGCTCAATAATCCTTAGTGTGTGAAGAATTATGCTGACAACCAATTTACGATTGTCAGTTGAGCTCTCAGTGTGGCACACTTGCGTGTCCTGGAAGCTACATATATTAATATGCAGGGCGCTGTTCTTTGAAGACTGAAAGAACGTGTACAAACATTGCACCTGTTTGAGCTGAACAAAATAAGTGATAGCCATTCACTGGTTCGTTCCTCAGGGCAGTGCCTTGACCAGTCAGAGTCAATCTACGTGGTTTAAATTTCAAACAATGCTTGGCAGTTAACTGTCAGTCGCCATGAACTGGTGTATTCTCCATGGCAATGACCCTACCAATTAGAGACTACTTACCAACCAATCACCCTGCTCATGCAGTGTAAAGTTGGTGTTTTCCTTCAAGTTCCAAATAGATTGGTATTCTTGCAAATTGTCCAGATGAGTGCAAGACAATAAACTTCAACAAACTGTCTCTTTTTTCAGTAATACTCTATTTCTCAGGAAATACCGTCAAACATGGATTTTGGACATTGCTGTTAGTAGGAGATTTCCTGCTTAGTTACTTACAATAATGTGTGGCGATTCCAGTTGATATAACTGGTCGGGAAGATCTCAGTTTGGAATCCTGGCTCAAAGGACTGTAACTTTACTTTTTTGAATGTTGAGGAATAGAGCCACATGACCCCTAATTAGTTTTAATACGAAGAAAAACCATTTCTTAAACATGAAAAAATTGGATTATAATGCAATATTCCCCATCCATCTCAATAATTACGCACAATTTTTAGAATTAACAGAGATTACAAAATACATCTTAAGCTGCAGTGGTCTCATTAACACAAAGTCCCTTTTAAGCAGACAAGTTGACTGTGGGCAAACGCACTCTCCATTCTGGACCCAAGTTAGTGTCTGGATTTAACCTTAGAATCTCCCCACTTCATGGTCACGTGAGAGTTTCCAAATTCCACTCCTAAAAATACACTTTAAAATCTCATAATAATACTTTCCCTTAGCGGTTTGACTTCTGAAATCCAGACCAGGTTTTCCAAATGAAACTTTTAAACAAAGCTTCTGCTTCACCTTTAACAGCGAACCCAGTCCAGGAATTTGCACCAACTCCTTTTAGGTTTCCTTTGCTGTAACTGCTTTTACACAAACTCTGTGATCCAGCCATTGATTTCTATAGTTATTTTAATTTGTGTTGCACAGGCTGTAGTCATGTCTTATAAACCTGTAAATCACTTCAGATATCTTTCTGGTGCCTCAGCTGCTTCTCTGAGCAATCTGTCTTGACTGAATAGTTCTCTGTACAAGTACCTTTAACCGTAGACTTCTTTGAAACTTCTCTTCATTTCTGTAGTTTCTGTAGTTTCCTTAACTGCCTGCTCTTCTTTTCTCTGCACTTGTTTTCTTAACCATTAGTCCATAGTATGGCTTTACTTATCGCAAAGCTGAGAGATGTTCCCTCTTTCGTCTTCTAAACCAACTGCTTCCAACAGAGTTGTGAGAGCTGCCTTCTCGCTCACTACCTATCTCCAACTGCAATCAACTTAGCTAAAACTTAAAAGCTTCTCCTCCTTACAAGGCCCTAGTTGCTAAGCATCACCCATATTCTTATGCCTTTTATTTATTCTTCACATTGTAGACCTCTCTAAGCACAATGGTAGCACAGTTGGAATTGAAGCCAACCCCCACACATACAAACACCATTGACCAGCATGAACCCAACAATAGGTTTAACCCTTCCAGGCACAGCAACAGTAAATTAAACCATTCAAAACTATGTCTTACTTCCAATGTTTACCAGTACAAATATAAATTCTTTAAAATTTCCTTTGTTTTCGTAACAAATTAATGAAGTAAGCTGGGTTTGAGACACTAATAACAGCTGGATTATGCAACTCTCCCTGACTGTTTGGGGTAGGAATATTTTTTAATTATAGAGCTAGATGTTTTTATTTTATAAATAGAAAATGACAGTCTCCATTCCCAGCTACCTGTACATTGTAATCAACCTCCAGCAGGAACCAATTTCTCAGATGCTCACTATCCTCAAATGTTTTTTAAAATTTGTTTACAGGATGCGGTTAGGCTATTGAAAATACTTCACATGGTACCAGGATAGGCAAGAAAACAGGGGAGACTTGGCTCTTGAAAGTTGTTATAATCCGCACGAGACCTATGGGGTTGGAGCAATTAGTCTCCCTGTGAACCTCAGTGAGCACGAGCTCCCCTGCTGAGGGGCGAGGAGCCTATGACAGGGTAATAGACTTTGATATGAAAGTCGGCCAGACTTGGAACCAACACCCCAGACCCGGCAGGGATCTGAAGAGTATTGTCCATATTATTACTTTGCAACAAAGCTAGGTTTCTAATTGTCTCGGACTGGTCTGTGGTGACTAAACGTCAGATGAACAACCACCTCCCACAATGCCGTTATTCAGGAGACTGGATGTGTTTGATGCGAGCATTGAGAATTGAAAGCAGAAGGTTTGCGTTACTTTTTTTGGGCAAATACTATCACCGTTGTAGATCGACAGATGGTAATCCCTTTAACTGTAAGTGGGGCCCACCCCTAAGAGGTGATGAAGAGCCTGACATATCCCACAGCCCCAGACACCAAGTTCCCTGAAGAGCTGGTGACCCTGGTAGCACAGCATTATAACCCCAGGCCGTCAGTTATTGTGCAAACAGACTGTATTAACACGGCTGAGAGGACCCCAGGAGAGTCCGTGACCAAGTTCCTAACACGGTTAAGGACACTAGGCGGGTTTTGTGGGTACGGCAATTTACTCAGCTGCTATAGACCGACTGGTCTGTGGAGTTAATAATATGGCAACCCAAAGAAAGAACTATCTTTAGATCTCCAACAGGGTGATCAGATTTCGCTCTCGAGAGAAAGTGCGGAAAGTGGAGTGCAGAAACTCCAGGGGCTGGAGGTGCACACTGTAGGACATCCCCATCCCGGCGAACAGCAACCTCAGGATGGAATCCCCCTCTCTGGACCCAATATAGTAGAGGCACAGTCCGTTGATCTCTGACTGAGGCAGCCAGATGTGACACCTCCCCCGAGTTGGTAGAAGGGGAGCACAGGCGATGTGGGACATCTGCACGTAGAAGCCTCGGAATGAAACTCCCAAAGTAATCAACAACCCCGCCTCCCACAAAGAGCCAAGTGCCAGCCTAGAGCCCGTATCTTTCACAGAGACTAACAGGGTGAGGAATGCATGCAATTAAATTGCATCACGGCACCTGGAGTGGCCCCCATCAGGATCACCGTGTGAGTCAGCGGCCACCCCTTTTGAGATGGAACTGGACACTGGAGGCCTAGTTTAGGTCATTGGAAGACAAACATTTGAGAAGATAAATCCGGGATACAGCAATTGAATCCCGGACACAGGGGCGAGGTTAAATCTGGGATACAGCAATTGAATCCCGGACACAGGGGCGAGGTTAAATCTGGGATACAGCAATTGAATCCCGGACACAGGGGCGAGGTTAAATCTGGGATACAGCAATTGAATCCCGGACACAGGGGCGAGGTTAAATCTGGGATACAGCAATTGAATCCCGGACACAGGGGCGAGGTTAAATCTGGGATACAGCAATTGAATCCCGGACACAGGGGCGAGGTTAAATCCGGGATACAGCAATTGAATCCCGGACACAGGGGCGAGGTTAAATCTGGGATACAGCAATTGAATCCCGGACACAGGGGCGAGGTTAAATCTGGGATACAGCAATTGAATCCCGGACACAGGGGCGAGGTTAAATCTGGGATACAGCAATTGAATCCCGGACACGGGCGAGGTTAAATCTGGGATACAGCAATTGAATCCCGGACACAGGGGCGAGGTTAAATCTGGGATACAGCAATTGAATCCCGGACACAGGGGCGAGGTTAAATCCGGGATACAGCAATTGAATCCCGGACACAGGGGCGAGGTTAAATCTGGGATACAGCAATTGAATCCCGGACACGGGGCGAGGTTAGCAACATTATACGGGCGAACCACTCGCCATTGTGGGGACCACGATAACCCCAGTGATTTACAGGCAGCAGTCGGTTAGACTCCCACTGAGTGTGGTGTAGGGACAGGGCCTCAGCCTATTGGACCGTGACTGGTTGCAGCGCCTCCACCTGAACTGGCAACAACTCTTTCAGATGGGGACTGGAGGCCTCCACGAGGTGACAGGCAAGTACCCTGAGGTTCTCCAGTTCTCCAGCCTGAATTGGGAAAAACTAAGAGGGCCATGGCGAAGATACAAGTGGATCCGGATGCTGTTGCACGTTTTACTATGGGCGTAAAACGCGTTTATTGGAGTGTATTAACACGCCTCCGAGTTCGACGTGTGCTTAACACTGCTAGGCTCTGTTCTATGTAATTATTCAGCTCTGGAGTCGCCAGTTGCCGTATAGGCAACGTCACAAGTATTCCAAGGTCAAGTTCAAAGTAATAAAGACGATACACCGATTAGTCAAGTTCAACGATCAATATTTATTATACAGTTAATAATAAATACTCATGCACACACTAAGAGACTAAGCTACAACTAAACATAAGCAAACAGAATACTTATCTAACAGGAACAGGCAAGGTCAGAGAACGAGGCCTTCGTCCTGGTTTTGTCTGCAGCCTTCAGCAAGCGTTCTGGCACTTGGGAGTCTAGCGGGCTTGGATCGCGTAGCGAGCGTTGAACTTACGGTTTCGGCGGCTGGTGCTCAACGGCTGGAGTCAGGATACCAGGTGTCAGTCGGGGCCGGAGCACGGGTTTAACAGACCGGACAACACGAGGTCCCTATCTTTTATAGGGGTTCCGTTGTCCTTCCCTCTTCTCGGCGGGCTCTACCTATTGGATCAATTTCTTATCGATACTGGATTAATTCCCCAATGCGAGGGGGTCTCCGTGATGGAGGGGGCGTTTCTTATGTCCTTTTGTTCGGAGGTTTCTGGTGCCTCGATGTCTGGGTCTTGATTGGAATGTGTCCATTCAGAACCAAATGTATCTATTGTGTGGGTGTTCAAGTCTGATGGCCTCATTAGCATGCAAAGCGTTTTGCCATTTGCACCTAGCTAAGGTCTTTTCACCTGAGCCCAAACTGGTTTCTGCTGCTGCAGAATGCAAACTGCTCTTTGCAGACTGCTGTTCTGGCTGAACTGTCTGTTTCTCAGCAGCCTTCCATTTTAGTTTGGCTCAGTGTCCATTTTGCGTGGCCAGCATGGCTACAATGCACAGCTAAAATATTTTAGTGCCCGCTGGGTCCCTTTATATGCTACTGGCAAAAGTCAAAACCGAATTGAGCTGGCTCGAGGGGGCCTCGGGATTATCAGGCCGGCGCGGTTCGCTGATTGAGCAGCACCTCGGGATTATCAGGCCGGCGTGGTTCGCTGATTGAGCAGCACCAGTGGTCCCATGCTTAAACCAGACAAAACTGTTCGCCTCTGTGGCGACGACAAGCTGAGAGTAAATAGGGCTTCCTGGCTGGACAGATAGTCAATGCCACACATCGAAGATTTAGATGCCAAACTGCCTGACGGTTATTTGTTCATGAAACAACGTGAGCCATGCACACCTCCAGCTCAAACTGGACCATGAATCGCGGCAATATGTCACCATCAATACCCACAGAACCCTTTATGGATATAATCGGCTGCCCTTGGGAGTATTGTCAGCTTGTGCAATTTTCCAGAGTCATGGAGAATATATTGAGAGGATTGCCACGTGTGGCAGTTTATCCCCACGATGTCTCAGTCACTGGGATGTCAGAGCAAGAACATGTGAGTGACTTGGACGGAGATTGGCATTCGCCTAAAAAGGGAAAAATGCATGTTCCACGCGAAGGACGTAGATTATCTAGGTTACCGTGGAGACCGGGAGGGACTGTCACCTGTCGCTGGGAAAGTGAGGGCTTTCCAACGAGCTCGTACACCAGAGAACCCGACTAAACTGCATTCCTTCCGAGGGTGAGTTCATCTCTGGTCTCGTTACTATATTGGCCCCCCTACACCTCTTACTAAAAGAAAAAGGAGTGCAGGTGGGGAGCACAACAGGAAGGAGCGTTTGCTAAAGTCGAAGAGCAATTGTCCCCCTCGGGCTTGTTTACCCATTACAAACCTACCAATCCACTCATAGTCTCACAATGCCTTGCAGTATGGCATTGGCGCCATTTTGCCCCACCGCAATGACAGTGGCAGAGAGAGGCCGGTCCCGTTTGCTTCTGATATGGAGACCCAGACACGGAGATTTCTGATGGGGAACAATCCATTCAGCAGCCTCGAACAGTACCTCCACCATGGTGTTTGGTGTGGAAACAGCATTCACTGTCCAGGTATATTTTCATTTCATTTTCATTTCATTTTCATTTCATTTTCATACGCTGCCAGGTTCAGCCCATATTGGAGACAGCCCTCAAACTCCTCCATCATCGGAAGAGTCTTCAGACTTAGTTGGGGGGGGCGGGGTGGATATTATTTTTTTTTTGTTTTTTTTAAAAATTTAGATTAGCCAATTATTTTTTCCAATTAAGGGGCAATTTAGCGTGGCCAATCCACCTACTCTGCACATTTTTGGGTTGTGGGGGCGAAACCCACGCAGACACGGGGAGAACGTGCAAACTCCACACTGACAGTGACCCAGAGCCGGGATCGAACCTGGGACCTCAGCGCCGTGAGGCGGTTGTGCTAACCACTAGGCCACTGTGCTGCCCAAGGGGGGTGGATATTATAACCTGCATGAGACCTATGGGGTTGGAGCAATTAGCCTCCCTGTGAACTTGGTTGAGTGCGAGCTCCCCTGCTGAGGGGCGAGGAGCCTATGGACAGGGTAATAGACATTGATATAAAAATTGGCCAGACTTGGAACCAACACCCCAGACCCGGCAGGGATCTAAAGAGTATTGTCCATATTATCACTTTGCAATAAAACTGGTTTCTCTTTAACCACCTGTCTCGGACTCGTCTGTGGTCACTAAAAGGTATTAAGTGAGAGTGTGGTCTCACAGCGGCTGGGTTAACACTGATGATGTTTGGGGCCCAAAGAGGTGGTTGTGCTGGTGAGAGCCAGTTTGATGGAGCAGCAGTCCAGGGAAACACAATTGGGCGGTGATCAGTGGAACACTCGTGCGTAGCAATGCTGACTAAATTGGCACAATTGACTCATCACGGAAGAGTCAGGGAATTGTGGCAAGCCAGGTCGCCTGATACGTGGGAAGACTGGAATTTGCAGTCAATTTCAACACAGGTGGGAAATCGAATGGTCGGGTGGAAGTCGGTGACTGGATCAGTCTTTGTAGCAGCTTCCTGGCCAGGATTCTGAATTCAGAGTTGCTGTCGATGTTCATTCTCTTGGCAGTACCACTGTGTGCAGTAGAGTCTTCAGCAAGCCTTTGCTTTGTGTTGCCACTGTGCTTGCACCTACACAATGAGTAGCCTGTAATCTGATTTTAATCAATTCTTATTTAAGGAAAGATGTAAATGAGTTAGAAACAGTTCAGAGAAGGTTTATATGTAGAAATGAGTGGTTTAAGTTGCAGTCAGGTCAACCATGATCTTAGTGATTGGTGGATCAGGCGCGAGAGGCTTCATGGCCCCACCTGCTCCTAATTCTCCCTTTTCTTTGGATCATTCCACTGCCTCTATGTTCCACTGTACCTTATCTGATATTCAATCATGGCTAAGCTTCTATTTCCACATTTGAGGAAAAGTGCTTTCAGGAGAAGTGAACTCTTTGCAAAGCTAATACCTGCATCTATCTCTCCCAACACCCACTTCAAAGATTCATTATGCAAATCTAAACTTGGCCAAATGTCACACATGAGATGACTTCAACCGAGACTGTCAACTGGTCTTTTTTTGTTAAATTCTCATTCGTCGAAGTAGCTGGAGAATTATTACCATTTCCTCCAGTTTATTCATGAATCCGTCATCTTTGGTTCCTACCAGGAACACCATTGCTTGTCCACCGACTTCACCTCCACTCCGGCTGCTGCTTCATGCTGAAGCACACTCTGCAGTCTCAGCTTCCTGCTTGACCTGAGCTGTGCATTTCCCTCAGTAATGCCAGATTTCCACATCACACCGGTCAAACCAATGCTATAGTCATGGACCATGATAGTTAGGGTGCACTGGAGAGCTGATCACTGCTATTACTGTGGATGGGGCAAGGGCTACACTTCAGATTCCACAGTCATACACTTCTGCCGTGATGATTGTTGAATAATCCATTCTCTGCAAATGATATTCATCACCAGGAGGAGGTGAGAAATCTCATGCAGTGACTCGAGGGTACATTACGAACTCTGTAAACGCTGCCTGATCTGCAGGGTAGCTCCAACCCTCCTACTCAGAGCCATGCATCGGGTCAGTGAATAAAACATCAATAGTGGAGACTTCCGGTGGCGACTATGAGGGAGTAGGTCGCACATTTGGTGGCTCCCATTTTGGTCGGACCTTTGGACCTTTTCCCCTGACTTTTTGGCGCTTTTCAGCGCGGAACTGGAAAGCAATAGTACTCAGGCACTGAACCCATACATAGTTGTATGGACGTAAGAAGCTGGAGGGACCGTAAACAGCAGAAGATGTGGTCAAACAAGGGCACGGGGGTGGCTGTGAGAGAGACCAGTATGGCCGGTGTCCAGAGCAAGGCGCCGACAGCCCAGCCTACAATAGAGCAGCTGCTACAGGCCATGTAGGAGGGCTTTTTAGCTCTGAAGCGTGATAAATTGGAGCCGCTCCAGAAGTTGATGGACTGAATGGGGAAAAAAGGCTGGATGATCAGGCTGAGAAGCTCCAGAAGCTGTAAAGACGGTGGAGGAGCAAGCAGACTTTCAAACGGTGGCGGACGTGGAGATTCGGAAGCTGAGGGATCAGCTCCTGGAAAGGCTGGAGGAGCTGGACAACAGATCTCGCCGGCAGAATGTAACAATTTTTGGCCTCCCGGAGGGGGCTGAGGGGCTGGACGCTGCCGCGTATGTGGCAGATAAGTTCCAGAGGCTGCTGGGAAACCAGGTTTCCCTCGCCCACCGGTGGTGGACAGGGCACACAGAGTGCAGGTGAGGCAGCCGCATCGAGGGGGTCCTGCATGAGCGATGGTGATCCGGTTCCACAGGTACCTGGACAAGGAGTGGGTTCTGCAATGGGCCAAGAGCACACAAAGCTGTACCTGGGACAATAGCACCCTGCGTGTTTACCAAGACCTGAGCACTGAGGTGCCAGGAGGAGGGGAGGCTACAGGCAGGTGAAGGAGATTTTGTAAAAGAATAAGGTGAAATTCGGGCTGCTTTTTCCGGCGTGACTGTGGGTTACGTATGAGAGCCAGCACCACTATTTCGAGGAACCCGAGGAGGCGATGGACTTTGTTAAGAAGAAGGGCCTGGCTCAGAGCTGAGGACTCTTGGACTCATGGTGGAACTTTTAAGTCTATTTTGTTTCTCTCTCGCTTTCAGAGATGCCTGTATGCTTGGGTCCGTTCTTTTTGTTTTTTCAACCACTTCAGGTTGATGTATTTTGGTTGCGATGTGATTTTCTTGTTCTTTTTCGTGGTTTCCCTAAATGTTTCCTTGTTGGGGTTTCTTGTCTGGTTGGAGGTTTGGTAGGGGGAAAATAAAAAAGAAAAGCGCTAAAAAGGTGTGGTTATGATGGGGGTTTTGGGGGAATATTTTGCAATCTGTTTCTGTGTGTGGAGGGGAAGGGCTGAGATTGCCTGGTACTACTTATCTCTATCTGTTGGATCTGAATTGCACTATTGTAGGGGATGTCTTTGACTTGTATAGAGTGTGTGTTTAAGCAGGGCTGGTTTGGGGACGTGGTATGGATGGGCCGGAGGGAGGGGAGCCAGGGAACAATGGGCGAGAAACGTGCTGGCGCCGAAGCGGGGAGCCACCAGGCTGTCTGGGTGGGCTAGTCAACGGAAGCCAGGTGGGAGGGGGATTCATACAGTTAGACCAGAGCAGGGGTTAGGTGGTAGGATGGTGTAACTGGGGGGGGGGGGGGGGGGGGGGGGGGGGTTGTTCTGCTGACGAGGATGGAAACCGGCCATGGCAACAGTGAGGAGGTCATGGGTGGAGCCGGCCAGGGGAGGCGGGCCAGAGGAAGCGCGACACATGGCTGGGGGGCTGGCCAAGGGAAGGGGATGTCTGATCGGCAAAGGGGATGGGGGGGGGGGGGGGGGGGGGGGGGGCGGCAATGTTCCCCCCAACCAGGCTGATCACCGGAATGTTAGAGGGTTAAACGAGCCAGTGAAGAGGGCGCATGTGATCACGTATCTGCGGGTTCTGAAGGCGGACGTAGTCATGCTGCAGGAGACACACCTGAAAGTGGCAGACCAGGTTAGGTTCAGGAAGGGCTGGGTTAGTCAGGTCTTTCATTCGGGGCTCGACACTAAGACGAGGGGGGTTGCGATCCTGATTAATAAAAGGGTTCAATTTGAGGCAGAGGGCACAGTTGTGGATGGGGGTGGCAGGTTTGTTATGGTGAGGGGTAAGCTTGAAGGGTTGAGAGTAGTCCTGGTCAGTGTGTATGCCCCTAATTGGGACGATATGGATTTTATTAGGAGGATGCTGGGGAAGATCCCCGACTTGGACTCACGCAAACTGATCATGGGTGGGGACTTTAACACAGTCCTGGACCCGAGCCTGGACCGGTCATGCTCAAGAACGGGCAGGTTGGCAGCGATGGCAAAGAATCTGAGAGGGTTCATGGAGCAAACGAGGGAGCTGATCCATGGAGGTTTAGCCGCCGTCGGCGAGGGAGTTTCTGTATTACCCCCACGTCCATAAGGTGTATTCCCGAATTGATTTCTTTGTCATGAGTAGGGACTTGCTGGCCGGGATGGTGGGGGCAGAATATTCGGCAATTGCCATATCGGACCATGCTCTGCACAGGGTAGACCTACGGATTTGTAAGGATAGCTTTCAGCGCCCACAATGGGGGTTGGAAGTTGGATTGCTTGCAGACGAGTCGGTGTGTGAGGGACCTGGGAAATGCATGCAGAATTACCTGCAGGTAAATGATACTGGAGAAGTCTCAGCAGCGGGGCTCTGGGAGGCACTGAAGGCAGTGGTGAGAGGGGAGCTGATCTCAATCTGGGCCCTGAGGGACAGGACAGACAGGGCAGAAACGGACCGACTGGTTCAAGAAATTTTACGGACGGACAGGAGCTTTGCAGAGTTCCCGAGGCCAGAGTTACTCAGGAAACGATAGAGGCTGCAGGCCGAGTTCTGGGTGCTGACTACAGGCAAGGCTGTAGAGCAGCTTAGAAAGGCAAAAGGTGCGACATGTGAGCATTGAGAGAAGGCCAGCAGAATGCTCACGCAACAACTAAGGAAGGGAGAAGCGGCTAGGGAGATAGGAAGGATTGCGGATGGGGAGGGAAATCTGGTGGAGGACCCGGCAGGGCTGAACAAGGTGTTTAGCGACTTTTATAGTAAGCTATACACTTCGGAACCCCCCCCAGGGGAACGGAGGGGATGAAATGATTTCTGGACGGACTGACCTTCCCAAGAGTGGGTAGGCGGTTGGGAGACGGACTGGGGGCCCTGGTTGGGATCAAAGAGGTATTGGGTGGCCTGAAGGTCGTGCAGTCGGGTAAAGCCCCGGGGCCGGATGGGTATCCGGTGGAGTTGTACAAAATTTTGCCGAGATAGTGGGGCTGATGCTGGTCAGAGTTTTTAACGAGGCAAGAGACAGAGGGGTCTTACCCCCGACGATGTCGCAGGCCACTATTTCGCTTATTCTGGAACGGGATAAAGACCCGATAAAGGAGGCCTGTGGGTCTTATCGGCCGATCTTATTGATCAATGCAGATGCTAAGTTACTGGCCAAGGTCTTGCCGACTAGAATTGAGGACTGTGTAGCGGACGCAATTGCGGAGGACCAAACTGGGTTCGTAAAGGGTAGGCAACTAGCGGCCAATCTAAGTAGGCTGCTTAATGTGATCATGATGCCCCCGGAGAGCAGGGAGGCAAAGATAGTGATAGCTATGGTTGAGGAAAAGGCTTTTGACTGGGTTGAGAGGGACTATCTGTTGGAGGTGCTGGGACGGTTTGGGTTCAGGGAGGGGTTCATTGACTGGGTTAGGCTGTTATACCAGGCCCCAGAGGCTAGTGTAAGGATGAACAGGACAACATCAGATTACATCAGACTACACCACGGGACAAGACAGGGCTGCCCTCTCTCCCCACTGCTGTTCGCGCTGGCCATAGAGCCGCTGGCAATTGCTCTGAGAGCAGGACTGGAAAGGGCTGGTCCGGGGAGGGGAGTGGAACATAAAGTCTTGTTATATGCGGATGACCTGTTGTTACACGTAGCGGATCCGATCGCGGGAATGGACAGCATCAAGGAAATCCTGAGGGAATTTGGCAGGTTTTCAGGATATAAATTGAACGTGGCTAAGAGTGAGTTGTTTGTAATTCAGGCGAGGGGGCAGGAGATTAGGCTGAAGGGGTTGCCGTTCAGGCTGGTAGGAGAAAGCTTTAGATACTTGGGGATACAGGTGGCACGGGACTGGGACAGGTTGCATAAGCTCAACCTGTCCCGATTGGTGGAACGAGTGAGGGAGGAGGTTCGGAGTTGGGATGCGCTCCCGCTGTCACTACCGGGGAGGGTGCAGACTGTCAAGATGACAATTCTCCTGAGATTCTTGTTCATATTTCTGTGTCTCCCCATTTTCATCCCGAAGTCCTTCTTTAAGAGGCTGAATAATATTATCCTGGGATCTGTCTGGGCGGGGAAGTCCCTGCGGGTGAGGAGGTTGATGTTCGGGGAAGCTGGTACGGGAATTGAACCGTGCTGCTGGCCTGACTTGGTCTGCCTTGGTCTGCTTTAAAAGCCAGCGATTTAGCCCAGTGTGCTAAACCAGCCTCTAAACCTGATGACTTGAAGTTTAAGTGGGAAGAAGGGCGGGGGGGGGGGGGGGGGGGGGTAATTTGGGCAGAAGCTCTCGGCAGAGTAAACACAACCGCAACGTGTGCCAGGCTCCGTCTGATCCAGTTTAAGGTCAAGCACCGGGCCCACATGACGGTATCCCGGATGAGTACATTTTTCGGGCTGGAGTACAAGTGTGCCAGATACGCCGGTGGGCTGGCTAACCACATGCGCATGTCCCGGTCGAGCCCGAGACTCGGGTGGGGTGGGGGTACTGGCAGGGATTCGCGGACGCCATGTCCCGGGTTTTGAAAAGTGGGGTGGTAATGAGTCCTGAGGTGGCAAACTTTGGTGTGTCGGAGGACCCGGGAGTCCAGGAGGAAAAGGAGGCCGACGTCTTGGCCTTTGCTTCCCTGGTAGCCGGGCAACAAATACTGTTGGCATGGAGGGACTCAAAGCCCCCGAAGACCGAAGCATGGCTATTGGATGTGGCGAGCTTTCTTGGTCTAGAAAAGGTTAAGTTTGCCTTGAGAGGTCCACTATCGGGGTTCGTCCGGAGGTGGCAGCCATTCATTGACTTTTTCGCGGAGAATTAATAGTCAGCGGGGGGGGGTGGGGGGGGA
>NC_052159.1:1801789-1829289 GCF_902713615.1 Scyliorhinus canicula
GGGGGGGGGGGGGGGGGGGGGGGGGGGGGGGGGGGGGGGGGGGGGGGGGGGGGGGGGGGGGGGGGGGGGGGGGCGGCAATGTTCCCCCCAACCAGGCTGATCACCGGAATGTTAGAGGGTTAAACGAGCCAGTGAAGAGGGCGCATGTGATCACGTATCTGCGGGTTCTGAAGGCGGACGTAGTCATGCTGCAGGAGACACACCTGAAAGTGGCAGACCAGGTTAGGTTCAGGAAGGGCTGGGTTAGTCAGGTCTTTCATTCGGGGCTCGACACTAAGACGAGGGGGGTTGCGATCCTGATTAATAAAAGGGTTCAATTTGAGGCAGAGGGCACAGTTGTGGATGGGGGTGGCAGGTTTGTTATGGTGAGGGGTAAGCTTGAAGGGTTGAGAGTAGTCCTGGTCAGTGTGTATGCCCCTAATTGGGACAGTGTGGATTTTATTAGGAGGATGCTAGGGAAGATCCCCGACTTGGACTCACGCAAACTGATCATGGGTGGGGACTTTAACACAGTCCTGGACCCGAGCCTGGACCGGTCATGCTCAAGAACGGGCAGATTGGCAGCGATGGCAAAGAATCTGAGAGGGTTCATGGAGCAAACGAGGGGAGCTGATCCATGGAGGTTTAGCCGCCGTCGGCGAGGGAGTTTCTGTATTATCCCCACGTCCATAAGGTGTATTCCCGAATTGACTTCTTTGTCATGAGTAGGGACTTGCTGGCCGGGATGGTGGGGGCAGAATATTTGGCAATTGCCATATCGGACCATGCTCCGCACAGGGTAGACCTACGGATTTGTAAGGATAGCTTTCAGCGCCCACAATGGGGGTTGGAAGTTGGATTGCTTGCGGATGAGGCGGTGTGTGAGAGACCTGGGAAATGCATGCAGAATTACCTGCAGGTAAATGATACTGGAGAAGTCTCAGCAGCGGGGCTCTGGGAGGCACTGAAGGCAGTGGTGAGAGGGGAGCTGATCTCAATCTGGGCCCTGAGGGACAGGACAGACAGGGCAGAAACGGACCGACTGGTTCAAGAAATTTTACGGACGGACAGGAGCTTCGCAGAGTTCCCGAGGCCAGAGTTACTCAGGAAACGATAGAGGCTGCAGGCCGAGTTCTGGGTGCTGACTACAGGCAAGGCTGTAGAGCAGCTTAGAAAGGCAAAAGGTGCGACATGTGAGCATTGAGAGAAGGCCAGCAGAATGCTCACGCAACAACTAAGGAAGGGAGAAGCGGCTAGGGAGATAGGAAGGATTGCGGATGGGGAGGGAAATCTGGTGGAGGACCCGGCAGGGCTGAACAAGGTGTTTAGCGACTTTTATAGTGAGCTGTACACTTCGGAACCCCCCCCCAGGGGAACGGAGGGGATGAAATGATTTCTGGACGGACTGACTTTCCCAAGAGTGGGTAGGGGGTTGGGAGACGGACTGGGGGCCCTGGTTGGGATCAAAGAGGTATTGGGTGGCCTGAAGGTCGTGCAGTCGGGTAAAGCCCCGGGGCCGGATGGGTATCCGGTGGAGTTTTACAAAATTTTGCCGAGATAGTGGGGCTGATGCTGGTCAGGGTTTTTAACGAGGCAAGAGACAGAGGGGTCTTACCCCCGACGATGTCACAGGCCACTATTTCGCTTATTCTGGAACGGGATAAAGACCCGGAGGCCTGTGGGTCTTATCGGCCGATCTTATTGATCAATGCAGATGCTAAGTTACTGGCCAAGGTCTTGCCGACTAGAATTGAGGACTGTGTAGCGGACGCAATTGCGGAGGACCAAACTGGGTTCGTAAAGGGTAGGCAACTAGCGGCCAATCTAATTAGGCTGCTTAATGTGATCATGATGCCCCCGGAGAGCAGGGAGGCAAAGATAGTGATAGCTATGGTTGAGGAAAAGGCTTTTGACTGGGTTGAAAGGGACTATCTGTTGGAGGTGCTGGGACGGTTTGGGTTCAGGGAGGGGTTCATTGACTGGGTTAGGCTGTTATACCAGGCCCCAGAGGCTAGTGTAAGGATGAACAGGACAACATCAGATTACATCAGACTACACCACGGGACAAGACAGGGCTGCCCTCTCTCCCCACTGCTGTTCGCGCTGGCCATAGAGCCGCTGGCAATTGCTCTGAGAGCAGGACTGGAAAGGGCTGGTCCGGGGAGGGGAGTGGAACATAAAGTCTTGTTATATGCGGATGACCTGTTGTTACACGTAGCGGATCCGATCGCGGGAATGGACAGCATCAAGGAAATCCTGAGGGAATTTGGCAGGTTTTCAGGATATAAATTGAACGTGGCTAAGAGTGAGTTGTTTGTAATTCAGGCGAGGGGGCAGGAGAGTAGGCTGAAGGGGTTGTCGTTCAGGCTGATTGGAGAAAGCTTCAGATATTTGGGGATACAGGTGGCACGGGACTGGGGCAGGTTGCATAAGCTCAACCTGTCCCGATTGGTGGAACGAGTGAGGGAGGAGGTTCGGAGTTGGGATGCGCTCCCGCTATCACTACCGGGGAGGGTGCAGACTGTCAAGATGACAATTCTCCTGAGATTCTTGTTCATATTTCTGTGTCTCCCCATTTTCATCCCGAAGTCCTTCTTTAAGAGGCTGAATAATATTATCCTGGGATCTGTCTGGGCGGGGAAGTCCCTGCGGGTGAGGAGGTTGATGTTCGGGGAAGCTGGTACGGGAATTGAACCGTGCTGCTGGCCTGACTTGGTCTGCCTTGGTCTGCTTTAAAAGCCAGCGATTTAGCCCAGTGTGCTAAACCAGCCTCTCAACCTGATGACTTGAAGTTTAAGTGGGAAGAAGGGCGGGGGGGGGGGGGGGGGTAATTTGGGCAGAAGCTCTCGGCAGAGTAAACACAACCGCAACGTGTGCCAGGCTCCGTCTGATCCAGTTTAAGGTCAAGCACCGGGCCCACATGACGGTATCCCGGATGAGTACATTTTTCGGGCTGGAGTACAAGTGTGCCAGATACGCCGGTGGGCCGGCTAACCACATGCGCATGTCCCGGTCGAGCCCGAGACTCGGGTGGGGTGGGGGTAATGGCAGGGATTCGCGGACGCCATGTCCCGGGTTTTGAAAAGTGGGGTGGTAATGAGTCCTGAGGTGGCAAACTTTGGTGTGTCGGAGGACCCGGGAGTCCAGGAGGAAAAGGAGGCCGACGTCTTGGCCTTTGCTTCCCTGGTAGCCGGGCAACAAATACTGTTGGCATGGAGGGACTCAAAGCCCCCGAAGACCGAAGCATGGCTATCGGACATGGCGAGCTTTCTTGGTCTAGAAAAGGTTAAGTTTGCCTTGAGAGGTTCACTATCGGGGTTCGTCCGGAGGTGGCAGCCATTCATTGACTTTTTCGCGGAGAATTAATAGTCAGCGGGGGGGTGGGGGGGGGGGGGGGGGGGGGGGGGGGGGTAGTGTAGAGTAGGGGTGGTTTTGGCAGGTCCTTGCACAAATGGAGTCGTGGTTTGCACTATGTGTTATTTGCTTTTCCTTTTGTACGGTACTATACAATGTAATTGTTTTATATGCCAAAAATACCTCAATAAAATTGTTTATTTAAAAAAAAACATCAATAGTGTCAGGATCAGGGACTGATACTTCCTGGTAACATTAATGGGGAAGTGCCTTGTGTGAATGAAAAGCACAGGAATCACTCCGCACGTTATTGCCCTGACAACTCTGCTTATCCATCAACAACAACTTGGAGTTACATTGCTTTTTAAATTTTATTCCAAACATAATCAGAAGTAAAATACATGAATAATCTGGGGAGCATTCTTCCCAACTCACAATTTTACAGCCTGTACAGGTTTTCTCCCTTTTTCAACCCCTCCCCGCACCCTCTGTGTCGTACAAAGAGGGTTCGCCAGTCTGGAGGAGCTAAGGGAGAGGGTAGAGCTCCAAGCAGGGAGTGAGTTCAGATACCTGCAGGTTAGGGACTTTGCGCGAAAGGTTTGGAAAGAGTTCCTCAGGTTACCGAGGTACACCCTGCTGGAGCGACTGCTGCTTCCGGATGTGGAAGGGGAGTTAAGAATTGGGGATAGAGACAAGTGGCTGGGGGAGCAGGGAGGCGAGCGGGTGGTGAAGATCAAGGAGAAATGGGAAGCAGAGTTCGGAGGGGAGACAATTGGGGAGTATGGAGTGAGGCACTGCGAAGGGTAAACGGGACCTCCTCTTGTGTAAGGATGAGCCTGATACAGTTCCATGTGGTGCACAGGGTGCAGATGACTCGGGCGAGAATGAGTGGGTTCTTTCAGGGGGTAGCAGATGAGTCTGAGAGGTGTGGGTGGGGGCCAGCAGTCTCTGAGGAGCTGCCATTGGTTACACTTCCTGCAAATGTAGCTGTCTGGAATGCGAGAAGCATCACTGATCTCCCACATCTCACAGATGAAGCACTTTACCCCGCTGATTGCCATTTCTAGCACTAATTAATTAATTTAAATTAAGTACTTATTGAATGAAGTTGTGAAGAATAGAATGTAGGAAGCTGGCTCAGAGAGTATTGGAATAGCCAAGCCCAGAGGTGATATAGGCACGGGAGAGGTTTCAGCAGCACATGAGCTCAGACATGGGTGTTATTGGGTGATGTTACAGAGGTGGTTTCACAGGGTTAAGTGATTACGAGCAGGCTGATTTAGTCTCAGGCAGTTGGCAGGTAGAGACATGTGGTGGAACAGAAAACATTTAGCCTTCCCAATATTTAATTGGAGGAAATTTCTGCTCATCCGCTAGTGGATGGAAATCCACACCCTTTCGCTCCAATTTCCTTCTTACGCAGGCAGGCTGGGCCCACAGAAGGTGAAAATGGAGAATTGTACAAGCGTGCGGTCTGCCCCCAGCCTGTGCATGCCCAGAAAATCGGGCGTTGAGGTTTGTGACCTCAATAAGATGAGTATTGTTTTGATAATAGTCTACCTGTACAAACCCCTTCCATCCTTCAAACAGCTCAACACCATCTACTTCTAAAGGGTTAGGAAGAGCGTTGCGGAGCTGTTGATAGCTGAGACTGTCACATTACTCTCAGAGCCTGATGGATACTGAATGAAGGCCATTTCCCAAACACTGGCGGTTGAATAAAAAGCTGATTTTGTCATGACATGTACCCACTGCTGCCTAATATTTAGTGAACAGGAGGATGTTTCACCTGTTACAGCAACCTTCAGAATCCTGTGTCTGCACAAACTCTGAGCCCCTGATCCAACATTAACCCCTTAAGCTGACAATTGGCTCATTTACTGAAACGGAACCCCCACTCCCAGAACCCGCACTCCACAAACATTGTCTGTTGCTACCTCTGGAATATATCGACTGTCTCTGCTTTAGTCTCAGTTCTTACCTCCCGCCCAACAAAGTGCCCCCCTCCCTCCCACCTACCAGAGGCCCCCCCCCCCCCCCCCCCCCACCCCCCACCCCGGCACTACCAGAGCTCCAGCTCCCTCCCTCCCTCCCACCTACCAGAGCTTCTCCCCCCCCCCCCCCCCCCCCCCCCAACCCCGGCACTACCAGAGCTCCCTCCCCCCTCCTTCTCTCCCTGTCACCTAGCAGAGCTCCCTCCCTCCCTCTCACCTACGGCTGGTTTAGCACAGGGCTAAATCACTGGCTTGGAAAGCAGACCAAGGCAGGCCAGCAGCGCAGGTTCAATTCCTGTACCAGCCTCCCCGAACAGGCGCCGGAATCTGGCGACTAGGGGCTTTTCACAGTAACTTCATTTTGAAGCCTACTTGTGACAAGAGCGATTTTCATTTCATTTCATTTCATTTTAGATCTCCCTTCCCCCCCTCCCTCTCGCCTCCAGAGCTCCCTCCCCCCCCCCCTCACCTACCAGAGCTTCCTCCCTCCCTCCCTCTCGCCTACCAGAGCCCCCGGTCCTCCCACTCTCTTTCCCTCCCTCCCTCCCTCCCTTTTTCCTTCCCTCCCTCCCTCCCTCTTTCCTTCCCTCCCTCCCTCCCTCTTTCCCTCCCTCCCTCTTTCCCTCCCTCCCTCTTTCCCTCCCTCCCTCTTTCCCTCCCTCCCTCTTTCCCTCCCTCCCTCCCTCTTTCCTTCCCTCCCTCCCTCCCTCTTTCCCTCCCTCCCTCCCTCTTTCCCTCCCTCCCTCCCTCTTTCCCTCCCTCCCTCCCTCTTTCCCTCCCTCCCTCCCTCTTTCCCTCCCTCCGTCCCCTCCATCCCTCACTCCCTCTCTCTCTCTCTCTCTCTCTCACTCCCTCTGTCACCTACCATAGTTCCCGTTCCTCCCTCCCACCCTCTCTCCCTCCCTCCCTCCCTCTCTCCCTCCCTCCCTCCCTCTCTCTCTCCCTCACTCCCTCTCTCACGCCCCCTCTCACTCCCCCTCTCACTCCCTCCCTCTCATCTACCAGATCCCAGGCCTTCCCTCCCTTTCCCTCTCTCGCACCCTCTCCCCCTCTCCCCCTCCCTCCCTCTCCCCCTCCCTCCCTCTCCCCCTCCCTCCCTCCCTCTCTCACACCCCCTCTCACTCCCCTTCTCACTCTCTCCCTCTCACTCCCTCCCTCTCACCTGCCAGATCCCAGGCCTTCCCTCCCTTTCCCTCTCTCGCACCCTCTCCCCCTCTCTCCCTCTCTCCCTCTCTCCCTCCCTCCCTCCCTCCCTCCCTCCCTCCCTCCCTCCCTCCCTCCCTCCCTCCCTCCCTCCCTCCCTCCCTCCCTCCCTCCCTCCCTCCCTCCCCTCCCTCCCTCCCTCCCTCCCTCCCTCCCTCTCTCCCTCCCTCTCTCCCTCCCTCCCTCCCTCCCTCTCTCACACCCCCTCTCACTCCCCCTCTCACTCCCCCTCTCACTCTCTCCCTCTCACTCTCTCCCTCTCACTCCCTCCCTCTCACCTACCAGATCCCAGGCCCTCCCTCCCTTTCCCTCTCTCGCACCCTCTCCCCCTCCCTCCCTCCCTTCCTGTCACGACCAGAGCCCCCGCCCCTCCTTCCCTCCCTCTCCTACTCGCTCTCACTCCCTTCCTCACTTACCAGCGCTCTCGGCCCTCCCTCCATACCTCCCTCTCACCTGCGTGGCCCCCGGCCCTGCCTCGCTCTCTCTCACCCTCCAGAGCCTCCAGTCCTCCCTCGCGCCCTCCCTCCCTCATTCCCGCCTGTGGATGGCTCACCGTGCTCGATGACAATGCTGCCAATCTTTCTAATAAATTTAACTGATAGAGCAGTATTAGAATCTGTTTTGGTTGTGACTTTGTGAAGTGCAGGGAATGAACAGCTGTGTGCTGTTCTGTATATTGCTGCAAAGAGAGAGAGAGAGAGACTGTAACCAGTATCTGATTACCCACACATCCTGGCACCCATTAACCTTTTGGCTGATGGTTTCTATGTGACAAGGTTGTCTGGGCGCCTGCAGTGGGCTGTATCTGCGGAGTCAGACTGTGCACCACTCCGTCCCTCCCCAGCTTGGGAAAGAGCGGGGGGGGGGGGGGGGGGGGGTGTGGCTGTGAGGCTTGGGTGGCACAAGCAGAAGTCATTAAAATCCAATTATGTAAGAATGCGTCCGTCTGAAATGGCTTCTCTCTTTTCAGGAATGTGTTTGGGTGATGGGGAGGCGATAGTTCCAGATCCTTCCGGGGGAATGTGTTTGGGTGATGGGGATGTCGCAGATCCTTCCGGGGGAATGTGTTTGGGTGATGGGGAGGCGATAGTTCCAGATCCTTCCAGGGGAATGTGTTTAGGTGATGGGGAGGCGATAGTTCCAGATCCTTCCAGGGGAATGTGTTTGGGTGATGGGGAGGCGATAGTTCCAGATCCTTCCGGGGGAATGTGTTTGGGTGATGGGGAGGCGATAGTTCCAGATCCTTCCAGGGGAATGTGTTTGGGTGATGGGGAGGCGATAGTTCCAGATCCTTCCGGGGGAATGTGTTTGGGTGATGGGGATGTCCCAGATCCTTCCGGGGGAATGTGTTTGGGTGATGGGGAGGCGATAGTTCCAGATCCTTCCGGGGGAATGTGTTTGGGTGATGGGGATGTCCCAGCTCCTTCCGGGGGAATGTGTTTGGGTGATGGGGAGGCGATAGTTCCAGATCCTTCCGGGGGAATGTGTTTGGGTGATGGGGATGTCCCAGCTCCTTCCGGGGGAATGTGTTTGGGTGATGGGGAGACGATAGTTCCAGATCCTTCCGGGGGAATGTGTTTGGGTGGTGTGGATCCTTCCGGGGGAATGTGTTTGGGTGATGGGGATCCTTCCAGGGGAATGTGTTTGGGTGATGGGGATCCTTCCAGGGGAATGTGTTTGGGTGATGGGGATCCTTCCAGGGGAATGTGTTTGGGTGATGGGGAGGCGATAGTTCCAGATCCTTCCAGGGGAATGTGTTTGGGCTGCACTGAATACTGTCCACAATGTGGTCTTCAAAAAATACACAACTGAGGGTCTTGGGGTCGGAGTGAGGAGAAAAAGCATGAACCCAAAGATGTCCCAGATCCTTCCAGGGGAATGTGTTTGGGTGATGGGGAGGCGATAGTTCCAGATCCTTCCGGGGGAATGTGTTTGGGTGATGGGGAGGCGATAGTTCCAGATCCTTCCGGGGGAATGTGTTTGGGTGATGGGGAGGCGATAGTTCCAGATCCTTCCGGGGGAATGTGTTTGGGTGATGGGGAGGCAATAGTTCCAGATCCTTCCAGGGGAATGTGTTTGGGTGATGGGGAGGCGATAGTTCCAGATCCTTCCAGGGGAATGTGTTTGGGTGATGGGGAGGCGATAGTTCCAGATCCTTCCAGGGGAATGTGTTTGGGTGATGGGGAGGCGATAGTTCCAGATCCTTCCGGGGGAATGTGTTTGGGTGATGGGGATGTCCCAGATCCTTCCAGGGGAATGTGTTTGGGTGATGGGGAGGCGATAGTTCCAGATCCTTCCGGTGGAATGTGTTTGGGTGATGGGGAGGCGATAGTTCCAGATCCTTCCGGGGGAATGTGTTTGGGTGATGGGGAGGCGATAGTTCCAGATCCTTCCGGTGGAATGTGTTTGGGTGATGGGGAGGCGATAGTTCCAGATCCTTCCGGGGGAATGTGTTTGGGTGATGGGGATGTCCCAGATCCTTCCGGGGGAATGTGTTTGGGTGATGGGGAGGCGATAGTTCCAGATCCTTCCAGGGGAATGTGTTTGGGTGATGGGGAGGCGATAGTTCCAGATCCTTCCGGGGGAATGTGTTTGGGTGATGGGGAGACGATAGTTCCAGATCCTTCCAGGGGAATGTGTTTGGGTGATGGGGAGGCGATAGTTCCAGATCCTTCCAGGGGAATGTGTTTGGGTGATGGGGAGGCGATAGTTCCAAATCCTTCCGGGGGAATGTGTTTGGGTGATGGGGATGTCCCAGCTCCTTCCGGGGGAATGTGTTTGGGTGATGGGGAGACGATAGTTCCAGATCCTTCCGGGGGAATGTGTTTGGGTGGTGTGGATCCTTCCAGGGGAATGTGTTTGGGTGATGGGGATCCTTCCAGGGGAATGTGTTTGGGTGATGGGGATCCTTCCAGGGGAATGTGTTTGGGTGATGGGGATCCTTCCAGGGGAATGTGTTTGGGTGATGTGGATCCTTCCAGGGGAATGTGTTTGGGTGATGGGGAGGCGATAGTTCCAGATCCTTCCGGTGGAATGTGTTTGGGTGATGGGGAGGCGATAGTTCCAGATCCTTCCGGGGGAATGTGTTTGGGTGATGGGGAGGCGATAGTTCCAGATCCTTCCGGTGGAATGTGTTTGGGTGATGGGGAGGCGATAGTTCCAGATCCTTCCGGGGGAATGTGTTTGGGTGATGGGGATGTCCCAGATCCTTCCGGGGGAATGTGTTTGGGTGATGGGGAGGCGATAGTTCCAGATCCTTCCAGGGGAATGTGTTTGGGTGATGGGGAGGCGATAGTTCCAGATCCTTCCGGGGGAATGTGTTTGGGTGATGGGGAGACGATAGTTCCAGATCCTTCCAGGGGAATGTGTTTGGGTGATGGGGATGTCCCAGCTCCTTCCGGGGGAATGTGTTTGGGTGATGGGGAGGCGATAGTTCCAGATCCTTCCGGGGGAATGTGTTTGGGTGATGGGGATGTCCCAGCTCCTTCCGGGGGAATGTGTTTGGGTGATGGGGAGACGATAGTTCCAGATCCTTCCGGGGGAATGTGTTTGGGTGGTGTGGATCCTTCCGGGGGAATGTGTTTGGGTGATGGGGATCCTTCCAGGGGAATGTGTTTGGGTGATGGGGATCCTTCCAGGGGAATGTGTTTGGGTGATGGGGATCCTTCCAGGGGAATGTGTTTGGGTGATGGGGAGGCGATAGTTCCAGATCCTTCCAGGGGAATGTGTTTGGGCTGCACTGAATACTGTCCACAATGTGGTCTTCAAAAAATACACAACTGAGGGTCTTGGGGTCGGAGTGAGGAGAAAAAGCATGAACCCAAAGATGTCCCAGATCCTTCCAGGGGAATGTGTTTGGGTGATGGGGAGGCGATAGTTCCAGATCCTTCCGGGGGAATGTGTTTGGGTGATGGGGAGGCGATAGTTCCAGATCCTTCCGGGGGAATGTGTTTGGGTGATGGGGAGGCAATAGTTCCAGATCCTTCCAGGGGAATGTGTTTGGGTGATGGGGAGGCGATAGTTCCAGATCCTTCCAGGGGAATGTGTTTGGGTGATGGGGAGGCAATAGTTCCAGATCCTTCCGGGGGAATGTGTTTGGGTGATGGGGATGTCCCAGATCCTTCCGGGGGAATGTGTTTGGGTGATGGGGAGGCGATAGTTCCAGATCCTTCCAGGGGAATGTGTTTGGGTGATGGGGAGGCGATAGTTCCAGATCCTTCCGGGGGAATGTGTTTGGGTGATGGGGAGACGATAGTTCCAGATCCTTCCAGGGGAATGTGTTTGGGTGATGGGGAGGCGATAGTTCCAGATCCTTCCAGGGGAATGTGTTTGGGTGATGGGGAGGCGATAGTTCCAAATCCTTCCGGGGGAATGTGTTTGGGTGATGGCGAGGCGATAGTTCCAGATCCTTCCAGGGAAATGTGTTTGGGTGATGGGGAGACGATAGTTACAGATCCTTCCGGGGGAATGTGTTTGGGTGATGGGGATGTCCCAGATCCTTCCGGGGGAATGTGTTTGGGTGATGGGGAGGCGATAGTTCCAGATCCTTCCGGGGGAATGTGTTTGGGTGATGGGGATGTCCCAGATCCTTCCAGGGAAATGTGTTTGGGTGATGGGGAGGCGATAGTTCCAGATCCTTCCGGGGGAATGTGTTTGGGTGATGGGGAGGCGATAGTTCCAGATCCTTCCGGGGGAATGTGTTTGGGTGATGGGGAGGCGATAGTTCCAGATCCTTCCGGGGGAATGTGTTTGGGTGATGGGGAGACGATAGTTCCAGATCCTTCCGGGGGAATGTGTTTGGGTGATGTGGATCCTTCCAGGGGAATGTGTTTGGGTGATGTGGATCCTTCCAGGGGAATGTGTTTGGGTGATGGGGATCCTTCCAGGGGAATGTGTTTGGGTGATGGGGATCCTTCCAGGGGAATGTGTTTGGGTGATGGGGATCCTTCCAGGGGAATGTGTTTGGGTGATGGGGAGGCGATAGTTCCAGATCCTTCCAGGGGAATGTGTTTGGGCTGCACTGAATACTGTCCACAATGTGCTCTTCAAAAAATACACAACTGAGGGTCTTGGGGTCGGAGTGAGGAGAACAAAGCATGAACTGCGACCGAGTTGGGATTGATACTGTAATTAGGGGAATCCTGTATTGTTAATTGCTGAGAGCTTAATATTCTGGTGAGCCTGAGTGAAGATGCAGCAGTTAGCAATTCCTGGCCTGTTGTGGCGTGCAGCTCAAAGTACCTTCTCCAGGTTGAGTTATTGCCACTGAATTCATCATGTTCAGCATGTTCTTCTGGCACCCTGCCTCCTCTCTGCTGCCTCCCAGGACTGTCACACAGGAGCAGTGCTGGATCTATGCACAAGCTAAATTAGCTACAGTTCAAATCCACATTATTAGGGAGCCCTAAATATGAAAAGAAAAGATGGGGAGAAAAGACTCTGAAATGTGACAAAGTATACTAGTATGGAATCGTAGAATCCTGACAGTACAGAAGGAGGCCATTCGGCCCATCGAGTCTGCACCCACCCTTGGAAAGACCACCCTACCTAGGCCCAATCCCCCTCCCTATTCCTGCAACTTCAGCCAAAGGGGCAATTTGGTGTGGCTAATCCACCTAATCTTTGGACTATGGATAGGTTCTTGATTAATAAGGGGATCAGGGGTTATGGGGAGAAGGCAGGAGAATGGGGATGAGAAAATATCAGCCATGATTGAATGGCGACGAAGACTCGATGGGCCGAGTGGCCTAATTCAGCTCTTATGTCTCATGGTTAAAAATGAACACTTTTGAAATGGATGCTAGAAGAAAAAAATCAGCAGCAGCTTGAAGGGTGAATTAAACGCTGACCGAACGTTAACAGTTATTAAAATTAAGGAGTGACCTCAAACTCAAGAGCGTCAGCCAGGCCTACAACAACAACAAACATCCTCAACTACTCAGTCAGACAATACAGATGTGAATGCGACTGAGAATACTACAGAGCTGCAAATCTCAGCTGATGGGAATCGAGGATCTTGGTCTGCGGGGTGTCTTGACTGAGGATATTTCATTCTGGACACACAGGTCCCTCAGAGTGTCAATATTGGATCAGCCCATTTAAGAAATCAAAGCTGTCATTCAAGGAAGGCACGGTGGTACAGTGGCTAGCACTGCTGCCTCACAGCACCAGGGACCTGGGTTCGATTCGGGCCTTGGGTGACTATCTGTGTGCACGTTCTCCCCGTGTCTGCGTGGGTTTCACCCCACAGTCCAGAAGATGTGTACGTTAGTTGGGGTTACAGAGATATGGTAAGGGATTGAGCCTAGGTAGGGTGTTCTTTCAAAGAGTCGGAGCAAATGTGATGGGGCAAATGGCCTCCTTCTGCACTGTACAGATTCTATGCATTGTAAGGAAAGCCAAATTAGGGAGGGTCTCGTTCTGTGAGTGCGGGAGTGCCTGTTTCCGAGAGCTCTGGTTCTACTTATCTTTTTTATTTTATCCGAATGCACATCCCATAATGACTTATTTTGGGGATTGTCTTGCGCCGTGGATGGATTTTGGTGATGAGGAGCTGAGTTAAATCAGAGAGAACCTCCATTTGGGTCAGCACGGTAGCATGGTGGTTAGCATAAATGATTCACAGCTCCAGGGTCCCAGGTTCGATTCCCGGCTGGGTCACTGTCTGTGCGGAGTCTGCACGTCCTCCCCGTGTGTGCGTGGGTTTCCTCCGGGTGCTCCGGTTTCCTCCCACAGTCCAAAGATGTGCGGGTTAGGTGGATTGACCGTGCTAAATTGCCCGTAGTGTCCTAAAAAGTAAGGTTAAGGGGGGGGTTGTTGGGTTACGGGTATAGGGTGGATACATGGGTTTGAGTAGGGTGATCATTGCTCGGCACAACATCGAGGGCCGAAGGGCCTGTTCTGTGCTGTACTGTTCTATGTTCTATGATTGAGGTGGTCGGGGGTGGCTGGGGTGGGGCCGAGCTGGCAGGGTGAACGCGCCGAGACATCGGTGGTGCTGTCAGCATCAGAGTGATGTCTGCCTTGCCAGTGATGTCTTGGACGATGATCTTGGACGATGATCTCGGGCTCCGTGGTGCAGGGTTTTGGTGGTCACTTTGATGAACTGTGAAATATCCTTGAGAAAATAGTGGAAGGGCAGGAGAGGATCCTGTTTTTTGAGACAGCAACTTCCCTGGTGGAGGGTTCGCCAGCATGGTGTGTTCTTTATTCTGACTGACTCAGGGAATGTTTGTGAGCCTGGTCTCCAGCGAGGAGTGTGGGAGAGTTCCTGAATGAGTTTGAGAATTGGCGGCTTGCCTTTCGGGATCTTCGTTTTAGGGCTGGGCCTTTCAGGTTTGACGGAGCACATTACGTCCGGTCCTTGAGGCTCGGGCTCGGCTGGAGACCCCAACCACTGGTCTTTTGTTGTGCTGTCCTCTATGCTCATCATGAGGGGTTGGGGGCGGCTGGACGTGTCATCACCCCAGCCGGGCCTGAAGATCCTCGCTGCCTGGACATCTGGGCATTGGCATTGCGGAGGTGACGGCCCTGTGTTCGATGGAATGTTTAGGGATCCTGAGGGTTGCTTAACGATCATTCATGATTTTGGTCTTTCCAAGCGACGTGGGTGATGTTATAATCCCGCAGGTCAACAATAATCCAGGACTTAATTCCCTTGTGATTGTGGTGGTGATTTTATGTTACTGTCTTTTCTGCTGATAAGGATGTGCGATATTCAAGCACGAGGATATGGGTAGCACAAGTGGATAGCACTGTGGCTTCACAGCGCCTCGGTCCCAGGTTCGATTCCCCGCTGGGTCACTGTCTGTGCGGAGTCTGCACGTTCTCCTTGTGTCTGCGTGGGTTTCCTCGGGGTGCTCCGGTTTCCTCCCACAGTCCAAAGACGTGCAGGTTAGGTATGGGTAGCACAAGTGGATAGCACTGTGGCTTCACAGCACCAGGGACCCGGGTTTGATTCCCTGCTGGGTCACTGTCTGAGCGGAGTCTGCATTTTCTCCCCGTGTGTGTGTGGGTTTCCTCCGGGTGCTCAGGTTTCCTCCCACAGTCCAAAGATGTGCAGGTTAGGTGGATTGGCCATGATGTATTGCCCATAGTGAACAAAAAATGTTCGGAGGCGTTATTGGGTTACGGGGATAGGGTGGAAGTGAGGGCTTAAGTGGGTCGGTGCAGACTCGATGGGCCGAATGGCCTCCTTCTACACTGTATGTTCTATTAAAAAAAAAGAGGGCGAGGGTCGCCTTGTATCCTGCTTTGGCAAAAATATATCAAGTCGGTAAAGTGATGCGGTTCGTGCACAGCCTTGCCCTTTTTCTACGTGCTATTTTGGACACCCCTTTACTCGTTTATAGAGTGGAACCTGGTGTGGTTGGATTGGATTTGTTTATTGTCACGTGTACCAAGGTACAGTGAAAAGTATTGTTCTGCGTGCAATACATGAAAAGAAAAGACAATAATAGGGCAAACACAAAATACACTATGTCAATACATAGACACAGGCATCGGGGAAGTATTCAGGAGTGTAGTACTATTCAGTAGAGAAGATGTGTGAAGATATCAGTTCAGTCCATAAGGGGGTCGTTTAGGAGTTTGGTAACAGCGGGGAAGAAGCTGTTTTTGAACCTGTTCATGCGTGTTCTCAGACATTTGCATCTCCTGCCCGATGGGAGAAGTTGGAAGAGTGAGTAAGCCGTGTGGGAGGGGTCTTTGATTATGCTGCCCGCTTTCCCCAGGCAGCGGGAGGTGTAGACAGAGTCAGTGGATGGGTAGGGGGTTCACGTGATGCACTAGGCGGTGTTCACAACTCTGTTCTTTTGTACGGTCTTGAGCCACGCAGTTGCCATACCAGGCTGTGATGCAGCCAGACAGGATGCTTTCTGTGGTGCACCTGTAAAAGTTGGTAAGAGTCGATGTGGACATGCCAAATTCTTTTAGTTTCCTTTTTTAAAAATATTTAAAAAAAAATTTTTTTTAGAGTACTCCCCCTTTGTGCGTGGGTTTCCTCCGGGTGCTCCGGTTTCCTCCCACAGTCCAAAGATGTGCGGGTTAGGTGGATTGGCCATGCTAAATTGCCCGTAGTGTGCTAATAAAAAGTAAGGTTAAGGGGGGGTTGTTGGGTTACGGGTATAGGGTGGATACGTGGGTTTGAGTAGGGTGATCATGGCTCGGCACAACATTGAGGGCCGAAGGGCCTGTTCTGTGCTGTACTGTTCTATGTTCTAGTACCCAATTCATTTCTTCCAATTAAGGGGTAATTTAGCGTGGCCGATTCACTTACCCTGCACATCTTTGGGTTGTGGGGCCAAAAACCACAGAAACATGGGGAGAATGTGCAAACTCCACACGGAGAGTGACCCAGATCCGGGATCGAACCTGGGACCTCAGAGGCGTGAGGCAGCAGTGCTAACCACTGCGCCAAGGTGCTGCTATTTTCTTAGTTTCCTGAGGAAGTATAGCCGCTCTTGTGCTTTCTTGGTCGTAGTGTCGATGTTTGGTGGACCAGGACAGATTTTTGGAGATGTGCACCCCTAGGAATTTGAAACTGCTAACCATCTCGGCCCTGTTGATGCTGGCAGGGGTGTGTACAGCACTTTGCTTCCTGAAATCAATGACCAGCTCTTTAGTTTCGCTGGCATTGAGGGACAGATAGTTGTCGTTACACCACTCCACTAGGTTCTCTATCTCCCTCCTGTATTCTGGCTCCTTGATGACACTATAGTCGTGTCATCAGCAAACTTGTAGATGGAGTTGGAGCCAAACTTTGCCACGCAGTCGTGTTTACAGGGAGTATAGTAGGGGGCTAAGTGCGCAGCCTTACGGGGCCCCGGTATTGAGGACTATCGTGGAGGAGTTGTTTATTTTTACTGATTGTGGTCTGTGGGTCAGAAAATCGAGGATCCAGTTGCAGAGTGAGGAGCCAAGTCCTAGATTTTGGAGCTTTGATATGAGCTTGGCTGGGATTATGGTGTTGAAGACGGAGCTGTAGTCAATGAATAGGAGTCTGATGTAGGAGTCCTTGTTATCGAGATGCACCAGGGTTGAGTGTAGGGCCAGGGAAATGGTGTCTCCTGTGGACCGGTTGCGGCGGTATGCGAATTGCACTGGCACAAGGCATTCTGGGAGAATGGAGTTGATGTGACCCATGACCAACCTCTCGAAGCACTTCATAATAATCGATGTCAGGGCCACCAGACGGTAGTCACTCAGGCACGTTGCCTGGTTCTCCTTTGGCACCGGTATGATGGTGGTCTTCTTGAAGCAGGTGGGGACCTCGGAACGGAGGTGATGGTGGATGGTTGGTGGGTGGTAGGGTTAGATAAGTTCTCATTTGAGTTGACGAAAACCCCCAGTTAGAGCTAATTGTTTGGAATTTGAATTTGTTTTTTGTATTATTCTGAATCTTGAGAATCTGTGCTTATCTCTGACGAAAGCCCAGACAGACCATGTATTATGGAAAGGACTGGATTCCTTGTGATTGGCATTTTCCGAGCTGTTGGAGTCGAGGGAAATGAGTGGTGACACGTTCTGGGTGTGGTTGGTTAATCCTTGTTCGATTTGTTGAAGTGGGAGTCTGTACGTTATGTCTCTGCATTGCTGGAGTCCTTCTTCGGGTTGGGGTTAGGTTTGATGGGGGAGTTAATTGACCTCCTACTAGTGGTCTTATATAGTGGTTTCTGAGTGCCCTCTTGTTGTAGTTGGGTCTTCATTGGGTAGGCAGTATTTTCTGTCTCTGTTGAGACAGCGCTGCTCTGCCACCTCATATCCTCCTAGCAGCGGCATACAGTGCTGGTCTGTGTCCAACGTTCCTTGATTCGGGCGTTCCTCCCCTCGGGGGGTGGGGGGTTCTTTATCTGGGCGAGCAGCGTGCCATTGTGGGTCCTGTTTCAGTCTGATGGGTTAAAGGGGGGCAGGGAACTGGCCCCCCTCTCATGATGTTCAATTAATGGGTGTCTTGAAGGATCTTCTCTTCGATGGTACGGTGGTCTTGATTCAGGTTGACGTGATTTTTCTGATGTTGGTGGGGCTGGTGCTCTGCCCCAAGTGTGCTTAGTTAGGAGCGGGACAGGCTGGGTGGTAATTTAAAACAAAATTTAGTGTACCCAATTCATATTTTCCAATTAAGGGGCAATTTAGCGTGGCCAATCCACATACCCTGCACATCTTTGGGTTGTGGGGTGAGACCCACGCAGACACGGGGAGAATGTGCAAACTCCACACAGACAGTGACCCAGAGTCGGGATCGAACCTGGGACCATGGCGCCGTGAGGCAGCAGGACTGGCTTAGCTCACTGGGCTAAATCGCTGGCTTTGAAAGCAGACCAAGGCAGGCCAGCAGCACGGTTTGATTCCCGTACCAGCCTCCTCGAACAGGCGCCGGAATGTGGCGACTAGGGGCTTTTCACAGTAACTTCATTGAAGCCTACTCGTGACAATAAGCAATTTTCATTTCATTTCATTTCATTTCTAACCCACTGCGCCACCATGCTGCCCCTGAGTGGTAAGTTTTGGTGGGTGCATGGTATCCTGGGGGTGCTGATTTCTCTGTGCCAGAATGTGCTGGACTAGGCCAGGCCCGGTACCGTGACTGATATCTGGTTTGCCCCTAATACTTGTTACATCCCTTCTCGCAGACACTTATGAAGGACGTCCTGAGAGGCTGAGGCTTGATATGTTTTGAGTATCCTTGGTTTACTGATTCTTGGGTGCACGTAGGTGTGGGGTTGGGCCGGGTCCTGTACCCTGGTTGATAGCCTGTTGCCCCCCCTTATGGTTGGGATGTTCCTTTGTCTGAACGAGCATCCTTTTCACTTCTGTGTCTCTGGTGGAGGTGTGGGCCGGAGGGACATGGGCCAATAGCTGTGTCCTGGCCCTTTTTATCCTGAGAGCCTTTGCTCCTGGTAGCTTTCTTTTTCTTTGGTTAGTTTGATGGGAGGTGCTGATCGCACTGATTGTAATCCAAAACTATTGGAAGAATATTAGACCCATAGAGGTTTATAACACCAAAAAGGCCCTTTGCGTCTGCGCCGGTCAAAAACAGCCACCTAACTATTCTAATCCCATTTTCCAGCACTTGACCTGTCTGCCCTGGGATCGCAAATGCACATCTAAATACTTCTTAAGTGTTATGCGGGTCTCTGCCTTCACCACCCTTTCAAGCAGCGAGTTCCAAACTCCCACCACCCTCAGGCACCGGAAACGACGACGGCAAACCCAGTCCTGCCGACACTGAAAAGTCCTCCTTACTAACATCTGGGGGCTTGTGCCAAAGTTGGGAGAGCTGTCTCACCGACTAGTTAAGCAACAGCCTGACAAAATCATACTCGCAGAATCATACCTTACAGACAGTGTCCCAGACCCCACTATCACCATTCCTGGGTATGTCCTGTCCCACGGGCAGCACAGACCCAGCAGAGCTGGCCGGGAGCACAGTGGGATACAGTCAGGAGGGAGTTACCCTGGGAGTCCTCAACATCAACTCTGGACCCCATGAAGTCTCACGGCTTCAGGTTAAACATGGGCAAGGAAACCTCCTGCCAATTACCACGTACCGGCCACCATCAGCTGATGAATCCGTTCTCCATGTTGAACACCACTTGGAGGAAGCACGGAGGGTGGCAAGGAATATGCTCTGGGTGGGAACTTCTATGTCCGTCACCAAGGGTGGCTTGGTAGTACGACCACAGACCGAGCTGGCTGGATCCTAAAGGACAATAGCTGCTAGACTGGGACTGCAGCAGGTGGTGAGGGAACCAACAAGAGGGAAAAACATACTTGACTTCATCCTCACCAATCTGCCTGCTGCAGATGTATCTGTCCATGACAGTATCGGGAGAAGTGACCACCGTACAGTAATAATAATAATCTTCATTATAGTCACAAGTAGGCATATAACACTGCAATGAAGCTATTGTGGAGACAAAGTCCCGTCATCTGCAGTAAAGCAGAATATGGAAGATACACTAGTAACAGGATGGCAAAATCGTACGGCTACAAACAGGTTCCAAGACTATAGAAGGCGATTGAGACCCGGAAATTATGAAGACAGAAACCCAGTTAGAACCTACAATAGGAGGATGAACCCCAGAAATGCACGGGGAATGATAAATCAATGTTTTCTATGTGACTCTCAATACCATTATGCTTTCACTGTCCAACACGTTATAATAGTGTTTGAAGCGACACATGACACGGAAGAGTCAGAAGAGGAAAAAGATAGTGACCAGAAAGAAGGCATTGTCCTATTAACAAGCAGTTTTACGCCGGTAATGAGGGTGTTGGTTGCAGAATCCTTCAATTGTGCTGTATTGGACAGTGGCTGCACATCTGTGTGTGGAATTGACTGGTTAAATGTTACCTGGACTCCTTGAATGCTGAAAATCGTAACAAGGTTAAGGAATTTGAAAGTTCCACAAGTTTCAGGTTTGGGGATGATAATACCCTGAAGTTGTTGCAAAGAGTGGTGATCTCTTGCAATATTGCTGGAGTGAATCATTTCATTAGCACGGATGTTGTATCAAGTGAGATACCTTTGCTTCTGAGCAGACCGTCGATGAAGAAAGCACACATGAAGCTGGATACGGAACAGGATAAGGCAACAGTTTTTGGAAAGACGGCGGACTTACAATTTACACAGTCGGGACACTATGGTATTCCATTACTGACAAATAATATTTCAAGTACAGTTGATAAGGATGTGTTAATGGCAGTTGAAAATGGGACTTCAGCTGATAAAAAGCTTGTATTAAAAGTGCACAGGCAATTTAATCATCCGTCTCCTCGAAGGCTGAAAAATGTATTAAAGGATGCAGGGGTAAGGGATGAAGACTATACTAAACTGATAGCACAGGTTAGTGATCGCTGTGAAGTTTGTAGGAAGTACAGAAGGACACCAGCACGACTGATAGTAACCCTACCTTTGGCCAGGGATTTTAACGATTTTCTGGCCATGGACCTTAAGATCTGGGATAAAGCCAATAATATATTTAGCAACCAGATTTAGTCAATCAACCATTGTACGAAATAAAGAAAAGAGAGTAATTCTGGATCAAATCGTGGAAAAATGGATAGGGACAGGAAAGTGCCCACCGGCAAAATTCCTTACCGACAATGGGGGAGAATTTGCTAATGATGAGTTTAGGGACGTGTGTGAAAATGTGAATATCAGAGTTATGAATACGACTGCGGAAAGCCCATTTAGTAATGGTGTCTGTGAAACAAACCATGCTGTAATCGATGACATGCTCCGGATAATTTTGGTAGATAAACCGAATTGCAGGCTAACTTCAGCTTTAGCATGGGTGGTACATACAAATAATTCATTGCAGATGGTTGGGGGCTATAGTCCCTATCAATTAGTGTTTGGTAGAAATCCTAAAATTCCGTCCATTTTGGATGACTAGCCTCCAGCTTGGGAAGGGACTACAATTAGCTCTGCCTTTGCTGAGCATCTAAATGCATTACATAGCAGTAGAAAAGCTTTTTTGGAAGCCAAAGTCTCTGAAAGAATTCACAGAGCTTTAAGGCATTACGTATGGCTATCAAATACCGTTTTTCAGCAAGGTGACATAATATACTGGAAGAGAGACACTTTTAATGAATAGAAAGGCCCAGGGATGATCATAGGCATAGATGGCAAAACAAATATTTTGTAACATGCCAATCAAACTGTTAGGGTACATTCATCAAGGATAATGCGTACAGCTGACAAATTTTCAAATTTAGACAGAGCAGACGGACATGACGAGGAACCAGGGTCATCTGGTACGCACGTGTCGCAGAGCTATGAGGACCAGTTAACTGATATAGACAGGGCTTCTGTAGAGGAACACAACACTTCTGATGAATTAGAACAGGCCATTTTTCCAAAAGGACAACTGCCAAAAGTTGATACAAAAGTGACGTACTTGCCTGAAGGGTATAGTCAATGGAAGGATGCAACTGTTAGAAGTAGAGCAGGGAAGGCCACTGGAAAGTATAAACATTGGTTGAATGTACAGCATTCAGGGGAGGGAGTCAAGACAATGGATTGGGAACACAAAGTTAAAAAATGAAAGGCACAGAAACGCAGTGCCAGTTCAGATAGTACATCGGATAGTGAACAGGTCCACAGGAAAAGGTCGAGAACTATTGAAAGGGCATCCCACAGCAGAAGAGAAAGATCAAGCAGTACCAGTACAGAACAAGATACCAGGCGGGAGAGGGGATGTAGTTTATCAAGGTCTCGGAACATGAGTAAGACTACGAATACTAATAGGAGTAGAAGCCCACCGACATAGACATGGAACATACAGTGCCGAAGGAGGCCATTCAGCCCATCGAGTCTGCACTGACCTACTTAAGCCCTCACTTCCTCCCTATCCCCATAAACCAATAACCCCATCTAACATTTTTTGGTCACTAAGGGCAATATATCATGGCCAATCCACCTAACCTGCATGTATTTGGACTATGGGAGGAAACTGGAGCACCCGGAGGAAACCCACGCAGACACGGGGAGAACGTGCAGACTCCGCACAGACAGTGACCCAGCAGGGAATCGAACCTGGGACCCTGGCGCTGCGGAGCCACGGTGCTAATTATTTGTGCTACGCTACCATGCTGCCAAAATACATGCACGTGAGACTTTGGTGGCTTCCAATAAATTAGATGAAAAAGTTATCAAAGATGCCAAACAGCAAGAACTGCATAGTTGGAGTGAATTTGGGGTATACACGGAAGTACCGGATAGAGGACAAAGAGCTCTTTCCCACAGATGGATTTGCACAGAAAAGGTTCTTCCGGATGGAACTTATAAGGCCAAGGCCAGGCTTGTGGCAAGGAGATTTGAAGAAAACTTAGAAGATCAGGATGTAAGGGTAGATTCACCTACGGCAGGAAAGGTTATTCTGAAGATCTTCTTGGCTCTATTAGCCACAAAGGCATGGGATTGTAAATCTATAGATATAAAAGCTGCCTTCGTGCAGGGGCATCAGCTCCAGAGAGACATTTTTCTCCGTCCTCCTAAAGAGGCAGCTAACACAGAAGGGGTATTCTGGAAGTTGAACAAATGTGTATATGGATTCAATGATGCGTCTTGAGTCTGGTATTTTTCGGTAAGGTCAGTTTTGTTAAAATTGGGCTGCTGCAGTTGAAAGCAGATCCGGCAATGTTTTACTGGCACTATGAAGGAAATCTTTTTGGAATCTTTATGATGCATGTCGATTTTTTGTGGGTTGGGACTAGTGATTTTGAAGCTATTGTAACCTCTGGTTTGAGGAAAGAATTCAGGGTTGGAAGTCAGGCAATGATGCACTTGAAACCAACTTGAAGAAAAAGAGCAATCACATATGAAAATATTGCAAACAATTTTTCATTTTTGTTTGACATAGATGTCTCGTAAAAACCGCTGTGAGAATGTAAAACTTCTGATTAAAGAAAACTATCCTGACAATGTTGATGTTAACCTGGTTGGAGAAATAAAGCACTTCCAAATTGATATCAAGGAAAATTATTCAGATAAAGGAACGTTATGCCACCAGGACCTGTATCAAGTTATCATCCAAGATACAATTCAGTTGGCTTTCCTTGATGTAAAAGCAATATTGTAGCTCTTTCTGAGTATAATGGTAACAAACTTCTGAAGAGAAAGGTCATTTCTACAGCTGAAGAACATCAACAATGATGTGTGGTTAACAATTCTGTAAGCGTGTTTGCGTGGGTTTCGCCCCCACAACCCAAAAAGATGTGCAGGGCAGGTGAATTGGCCATGCTAAATTGCCCCTTAATTGGAAAAATGAATTGGGTACTCTAAATTTATTTAAAAAAAACAATGCTGTAAGAAAAACTGTCTGTACTAAGGGCGGCACAGTGGCTAGCACTGCTGTCTCACAGCCCCAGGGATCCGGGTTCAATTCCGGCCTTGGGTGACTGTGTGGAGTCTGCACTTCCTCTCCGTGTCTGCGTGGGTTTCCTCCGGTTGCTTCGGTTTCCTCCCACAGTCCAAAGATGTGCAGGCTAGGTGGATTGGCCGTGCTTAAATTGCCCCTTAGTGTTCAAAACGTTAGGTAGGTTTACGGGGATAGGGTGACGGTGTGGGCCTAATTAGAGTGCTCTTTCCAAGGACTGGTGCAGACTTGATGGGCTGAATAGCCTCCTTCTGCACTGTAAGGATTCTATGATTCTCCTCAGAATTATGTGCATTGTTAGGAAAACAAATGTAGTTTTAAGGAATTTGAATTGGTAAACATTGGAAATAAGATATAGTTTTATAGTTTAGGGCAGCATGGTAGCATTGTGGATAGCACAATCGCTTCACAGCTCCAGGGTCCCAGGTTCGATTCCGGCTTGGTTCACTGTCTGTGCGGAGTCTGCACATCCTCCCCGTGTCTGTGTGGGTTTCCTCCGGGTGCTCCGGTTTCCTCCCACAGTCCAAAGATGTGCAGGTTAGGTGGATTGGCCATGATAAATTGCACTTAGTGTCCAAAATTGCCCTTAGTGTTGGGTGGGGTTATTGGGTTATGGGGATAGGGTGGAGGTGTTGACCTTGGTAGGGGTAGGGTGCTCTTTCCAAGAGCCGGTGCAGACTCGATGGGCTGAATGGCCTCCTTCTGCACTGTAAATTCTATGTAATCTATGTAAGTGCTTAGAGAGGGTTATGGCATGATGAGTAAATAGAAATGGCAGGGGTTGCTTAGCAACTGGAGAACCTTGTAAAAGTGGAGTGGAAGCTTTATTTAAGCATGTCATTTGTAAAACCTGGACTGGATTTTGGAATGCAGACCTCTAAGGAAAAACATAATTATGAGAGAGTTTAAAGCGTGTTTTTGGGTGTGGAGTTTGGAAATGCTCATGTGACATCACCTGGGGGGGGCATCTGAGGAGACGTCCACAGACATTCACTTGGGGTTTATCATTTGATGACATCATCAGTGACTTTGTTGCCCAAAATCTGAAAAAAAGAAGTTTGAATGTTTTTCAGGTTGTATTTCAGATCTACTTCAGAATGATGTGGAGATGCCGGCGTTGGACTGGGGTGAGCACAGTAAGAAGTCTTACAACACCAGGTTAAAGTCCAACAGGTTTGTTTCAAATCGGAGCAGTGCTCCGAAAGCTAGTGATTTGAAACAAACCTGTTGGGCTTTAACCTGGTGTTGTAAGACTTCTTCCTCTATTTAAGAAGGGCTGATCTGTGCTCTCGTATCTTGCTGCAGATTAAAAGTTTTCACACATGCTAATTCAGAAGCCTGTAAATATTTCACAATGCAAATAGACTTGTGCAAGATATTGTTTGAGTTATTTGGTTTTCAATGGGCCTCGCCCATGTACGTGTGTCAATATAAAGCTTTAATATTTCTATTTTCATTGTCCTTTCTGTTACAATAATACTCCTTTTTGGCAATGCTCTGAAGCTTGACTTCACGTGAGGCCTCAGAATGCCCTTCTCAGGAGGGAGTCAGAGGGTGTCATTGGCTGGATGGGACAGGATTCTGCTCATAACCTTCTCCAGGATAACGTCAGCTGTACAGGTTACCACCTGACATTCTGATACAACTATTATGGGAGGAGTACCTGATGCAGAATACAGCTCTTTCAGCTGGTCAAGGAAAGGGTGGTGTTCCATCCCAGCTCGAAGACATCCAGTGAATTGACAAATGTGTCCTGAGATCTGACTCTGGGCGTGTTCCTCTTGCAGAGTCTGTCTGAGCTGGTGTGTGTGAGCACAGAGCACAGAGTCTGTCTGAGCTGTGTGTCAGCACAGAGCACAGAGTCTGTCTGAGCTGGTGTGTGTGAGCACAGAGCACAGAGTCTGTCTGAGCTGTGTGTCAGCACAGAGCACTGAGTCTGTCTGAGCTGTGTGTCAGCACAGAGCACACAGTCTGTCTGAGCTGTGTGTCAGCACAGAGCACAGAGTCTGTCTGAGCTGTGTGTCAGCACAGAGCACAGAGTCTGTCTGAGCTGTGTGTCAGCACAGAGCACTGAGTCTGTCTGAGCTGTGTGTCAGCACAGAGCACACAGTCTGTCTGAGCTGTGTGTCAGCACAGAGCACAGTCTGTCTGAGCTGTTGTGTGTGAGCACAGAGTCTGTCTGAGCGGTGTGTCAACACAGAGCACAGAGTCTGTCTGAGCTGTTGTGTGTGAGCACAGAGCACAGAGTCTGTCTGAGCTGTTGTGTGTCAGCACAGAGCACAGAGTCTGTCTGAGCTGGTGTGTGTGAGCACAGAGCACAGTCTGTCTGAGCTGTTGTGTGTGAGCACAGAGTCTGAGCTGTTGTGTGAGCACAGCTTGCAGTTAGTTTGTTTTTCATTTGGTGCAGTCATTGTGTTTTCTCAAAGAAGTGTGTGTTAGAGGCCATTTGGCCCCTCTTGCCCTGCACTTGGCCATGTCCCCCTCGCCCGACTGCCCCTCCTCGCCCTGCTCCCGACCTGCCCCCTGCCCATGCTCGACATGTTCCATGTGCTCGACCTGCTTCCCCCCCGCACCTGACATATCTCTCGCGCCCAACCCCCTGTGCCCTCTTTCCCCGTGCTCTACCTGTCCCGCGCCCGACCTGCTCCTTGCTCACCTCTGCACCCCACCTGCTACCCTCGCCCCATGCCTTTCTGCCTCCGTGCCCCACCTGCCCTGTGCCCACCTGCCCCCTTTGCCCCATGCCCATCTGCCTCCGTGCCCCACCTACCCTCCTCACCCCATACCCACCTGCCTCTGTGCCCACCTGCCCCTTTCCCCACACAACCTCTGCACCCCACCTGCACCCTCGCCCCATGACCAACCTGCGCCCCACCTGCCCCCCCTCGCCTCATCTGTCCTGTTCCTGGATGTCCTTGTTCACAATTCACTATAAGTTGACCTGTCGGTGCAGCAGGGAATTAAGAAGGTAAACGGTGTGTTGGCCTTTATCACAAAGGGGTTTGAGCACAAGAGTACAGATCTGCAGTTATATGCAGCCTTGATGAAACCACACCTGACACATTGTGCACAGTTTTGATCTCCTTAACTAAGGAAAGATATACTTGCCAAAGCGGGAGTGTAAGAGAGGTTCACCAGACTAATACCTGGAATGGGATGGTCAGGAGAGATTGCGGAATCTGGCACTGCATTCCCTAGAGTTCTGAAGAATGAGAGGTGATCTCATTGAAACTTGGAAAATGACCGGGCTGAGCAGACGGATGCTGGAAGGATGTTTCCCTTGGCGGAGAAGCAGGGGCACAAGGTCAGAATCAGGGGCAGACCATTGAAGACCAGGATGAGGAGGAATTTCATCACTCAGCAAATCGTGAATCTTTGGAATTCTCCACCGAGAGGACAGTGGAAGCTCAGTCAATGAGCTGGTTCAAAACAGAAATCACGAGATTTCTGGGGATTAATGACACCAAGGGAGGAAATGTGGGAAAATGGCATAGAGGTTGATCATCAGCCATCTAATTGAATGGTAGAGCAGGCTCAATGGGCTGAATGGCCTCCTCCTGTTCCATGTTCATCCATTCTCCCATGGTACTGAGGGAGTGCCGCACTGTCAGAGGGTCAGTACTGAGGGGGTGCCGCACTGTCAGAGGGTCAGTACTGAGGGAGTGCCGCATTGTCAGAGGGTCAGTACTGAGGGAGTGCCGCACTGTCAGAGGGTCAGTACTGAGGGAGTGCTGCACTGTCAGAGGGTCGGTACTGAGGGAGAGCTGCACTGTCAGAGGGTCAGTACAGAGGGAGTGCCGCACTGTCAGAGGGTCAGTATTGAGGGAGTGCTGCACTGTCAGAGGGTCAGTACTGACGGAGTGCTGCACTGTCAGACGGTCAGTACTGAGGGAGCGCCGCACTGTCAGAGGGTCAGTATTGAGGGAGCACCGCACTGTCAGAGGGTCAGTACTGAGGGAGTGCCGCACTGTCAGAGGGTCAGTACTGAGGGAGTGCCGCACTGTCAGAGGGTCAGTACTGAGGGAGTGCTGCACTGTCAGAGAGTCAGTACTGAGGGAGTGCTGCACTGTCAGAGGGTCAGTACGGA
>NC_052159.1:1836789-1842970 GCF_902713615.1 Scyliorhinus canicula
AAAAGCCACCCCCCTAACAGTCCCTTCAGCCCTCTCAGAAGCCCCCCCCCCCCCCGCCGACCAGCGGCGTCTGACCGACTGTGGCAGCACCGGACACAGTCCGCAGGCACCACGCCGGGTTCCCAACTGCTCAGATCACACGTCAACCACGCGGTCAGGAACTCGGCCCATCAGGGGTGGAGCATCATGGGGAGGGCCTTCCGATGACGTGCCAACGGCCTTTCTGTGTCGTGCGATGCGATGACGCCATTTCGCACGGGTGGAGACTCAAAAAACTGACGTATAAGCGGCGCTGCCCCTGATTCGGGCGTCGGAACGGATTCTCCGCCCCATCGGCAATTACAATATCGGCGTCAGGCAATGGACAATCTCCCCCTGTTCTCTCTCAGTGGAAAAGCAATTCAATAAAACAGGTAAATACTGCACAACCCTCATGTCCCACAACTATCTCAGTGTCATTTTCACAGTGTGACAGGGTAACTGATGCCTCAATGCTCAGATATCATACACTCCTGTCAGGATAAAAGACAATATCATAAGAAGAATAAAGCTGGAGGGAAACAAAGTTCCAGATAATATGATTCACTGCAGGATAATATAACCATCCATGGTGCTTGGCAAGGCCACAGCCACGACAAGATCATTGAGCATCAATCCGGATGCATCCAGAGTTTCATACAAGCCCCTGCGCCTACACCATGTCATTGTTCTGGACCCCTGGTGAAGAGACACCAAAGGCTCCGGCGGGTGGCGAAGACCCTTCGCGTCCGGCTGCCTCCAACCTTCCTCAACGACACCCAAGGATAAGAAAAACCTGTAGATGGAGTCACTCGGTCGCTGTATTAATCCCTGTACCGTGCGGTTTGATTCACTCGGTCGGTGTGTTAATCCCTGTACCGTGCGGCTTGATTCATTCGGTCGGTGTGTTAATCGCTGTACCGTGCGGTTTGATTCACTTGGTCGGTGTATTAATCCCTGTACCGTGCGGTTTGATTCACTCGGTCGGTGTGTTAATCCCTGTACCGTGCGGTTTGATTCACTCGGTCGCTGTGTTAATCCCTGTACCGTGCGGTTTGATTCACTCGGTCGGTGTATTAATCCCTGTACCGTGCGGTTTGATTCACTCGGTCGGTGTATTAATCCCTGTACCGTGCGGTTTGATTCACTCGGTCGGTGTATTAATCGCTGTACCGTGCGGCTTGATTCACTCGGTCGCTGTGTTAATCCCTGTACCGTGCGGTTTGATTCACTCGGTCGATGTGTTAATCCCTGTACCGTGCGGTTTGATTCACTCGGTCGGTGTATTAATCCCTGTACCGTGCGGTTTGATTCACTCGGTCGGTGTGTGAATCGCTGTACCGTGCGGTTTGATTCACAAGGTCGGTGTATTAATCGCTGTACCGTGCGGTTTGATTCACAAGGTCGGTGTGTTAATCCCTGTACCCTGCAGTTTGATTCACTCAGTCGGTGTATTAAGCCCTGTACCGTGCGGTTTGATTCACAAGGTCGGTGTATTAATCCCTGTACCCTGCAGTTTGATTCACTCAGTCGGTGTATTAAACCCTGTACCGTGCGGTTTGATTCACTCGGTCGGTGTATTAACCCCTGTACCCTGCAGTTTGATTCACTCGGTCGGTGTATTAATCGCTGTACCGTGTGGTTTGATTCACTCGGTCGGTGTGTTAATCGCTGTACCGTGCGGTTTGATTCACTCGGTCGGTGTGTTAATCGCTGTACCGTGCGGTTTGATTCACTCGGTCGATGTGTTAATCCCTGTACCGTGCGGTTTGATTCACTCGGTCGGTGTGTTAATCCCTGTACCGTGTGGTATGATTAACTCGGTCGATGTATTAATCCCTGTACCATGCGGTTTGATTCACTCGGTCGGTGTATTAATCGCTGTACCGTGTGGTTTGATTCACTCGGTCGGTGTATTAATCCCTGTACCATGCGGTTTGATTCACTCGGTCGGTGTGTGAATCGCTGTACCGTGTGGTTTGATTCACTCGGTCGGTGTATTAATCCCTATACCGTGCGGTTTGATTCACTCGGTGGGTATATTAATCGCTGTACCGTGCGGTTTGATTCACTTGGTCGGTGTATTAATCCCTATACCGTGCGGTTTGATTCACCCGGTCGGTATATTAATTGCTGTACCGTGTGGTTTGATTCACTAGATCGGTGTGTTAATCCCTGTACCGTGCGGTTTGATTCACTCGGTCGGTGTATTAATCCCTGTACCGTGCGGTTTGATTCACCCGGTCGGTGTATTAATCCCTGTACCCTGCAGTTTGATTCACTCGGTCGGTGCATTAATCCCTGTACCGTGCGGTTTGATACACTCGGTCGGTGTATTAATCCCTGTAACGTGCGGTTTGATTCACTCAGTCGGTGTGTTAATCCCTGTACCGTGCGGTTTGATTCACTCAGTCGGTGTATTAATCCCTGTACCGTGCCATTTGATTCACTCGGTCGGTGTATTAATCGCTGTACCGTGCGGTTTGATTCACTCGGTCGGTGTATTAATCCCTGTACCGCGCGGTTTGATTCACTCAGTCGGTGTATTAATCCCTGTACCGTGCGGTTTGATTCACTCGGTCGGTGTATTAATCGCTGTACCGTGCGGTTTGATTCACTCGTTCGGTGTATTAATCGCTGTACCGTGCGGTTTGATTCACTCGGTCGGTGTATTAATCCCTGTACCGTGCGGTTTGATTCACTCGGTCGGTGTATTAATCCCTGTACCGTGCGGTTTGATTCACTCGGTCGGTGTATTAATCCCTGTACCGTGCGGTTTGATTCACTCGGTCGGTGTGTTAATCACTATACCGTGCGGTTTGATTCACTCGGTCGGTGTATTAATCCCTGTACCGTGCGGTTTGATTCACTCGGTCGGTGTATTAATCCCTGTACCGTGCGGTTTGATTCACTCGGTCGGTGTGTTAATCGCTGTACCGTGTGGTTTGATTCACTCGGTCGGTGTATTAATCCCTGTACCGCGCGGTTTGATTCACTCGGTCGGTGTGTTAATCGCTGTACCGTGCGGTTTGATTCACTCGGTCGGTGTATTAATCGCTGTACCGTGCGGTTTGATTCACTCGGTCGGTGTGTTAATCGCTGTACCGTGCGGTTTGATTCACTCGGTCGGTGTGTTAATCACTGTACCGTGCGGTTTGATTCACTCGGTCGGTGTGTTAATCGCTGTACCGTGCGGTTTGATTCACTCGGTCGGTGTATTAATCACTTGTACCGTGCAGTTTGATTCACTCGTTCGGTGTATTAATCGCTGTACCGTGCGGTTTGATTCACTCGGTCGGTGTATTTATCGCTGTACCGTGCGGTTTGATTCACTCGGTCGGTGTATTAATCCCTGTACCGTGCGGTTTGATTCACTCAGTCGGTGTATTCGCTGTACCGTGGGGTTTGAATGAGTTGGTCGGTGTATTAATCCCTGTACTGTGCGGTTTGATTCACTCGGTCGGTGTATTAATCCCTGTACTGTGCGGTTTGATTCACTCGGTCGGTGTATTAATCCCTGTACCGTGCGGTTTGATTCACTCGGTCGGTGTGTTAATCGCTGTACCGTGCGGTTTGATTCACTCGGTCGGTGTATTAATCGCTGTACCGTGCGGTTTGATTCACTCGGTCGGTGTATTAATCGCTGTACCGTGCGGTTTGATTCACTCGGTCATAGAACACAGAACGATACAGCGCAGTACAGGCCCTTCGGCCCTCGATGTTGCACCAACATGGAAAAAAAAACTAAAGGCCATCTAACCTACACTATGCCCTTATCATCCATATGCTTATCCAATAAATTTTTAAATGCCCTCAATGTTGGCGAGTTCACTACTGTTGCAGGTAGTGCATTCCACGGCCTCACCACTCTTTGCGTAAAAAACCCACCTCTGACCTCTGTCCTATATCTATTACCCCTCAATTTAAGGCTATGTCCCCTCGTGCTAGCCACCTCCATCCGCGGGAGAAGGCTCTCACTGTCCACCCTATCTAACCCTCTGATCATTTTGTATGCCTCTATTAAGTCACCTCTTAACCTTCTTCTCTCTAACGAAAACAACCTCAAGTCCATCAGCCTTTCCTCATAAGATTTTCCCTCCATACCAGGCAACATCCTGGTAAATCTCCTCTGCACCCGTTCCAAAGCTTCCACGTCCTTCCTATAATGAGGCGACCAGAACTGTACGCAATACTCCAAATGCGGCCGTACTAGAGTTTTGTACAACTGCAACATGACCTCATGGCTCTGGAACTCAATCCCTCTATCAATAAAGGCCAACACACCATAGGCCTTCTTCACAACCCTATCAACCTGGGTGGCAACTTTCAGGGATCTATGTACATGGACACCGAGATCCCTCTGCTCATCCACACTACCAAGAATTTTACCATTAGCCAAATATTCCGCATTCCTGTTATTCTTTCCAAAGTGAATCACCTCTCACTTCTCCACATTAAACTCCATTTGCCACCTCTCAGCCCAGCTCTGCAGCTTATCTATGTCCCTCTGTAACCTGCAACATCCTTCCACACTGTCTACAACTCCACCGACTTTAGTGTCGTCTGCAAATTTACTCACCCATCCTTCTGCGCCCTCCTCTAGGTCATTTATAAAAATGACAAACAGCAACGGCCCCAGAACAGATCCTTGTGGTACGCCACTCGTAACTGAACTCCATTCTGAACATTTCCCATCAACTACCACTCTCTGTCTTCTTTCAACTAGCCAATTTCTGATCCACATCTCTAAATCACCCTCAATCCCCAGCCTCCGTATTTTCTGCAATAGACGACCGTGGGGAACCTTATCAAACGCTTTACTGAAATCTATATACACCACATCAACTGCTCTACCCTCGTCTACCTGTTCAGTCACCTTCTCAAAGAACTCGATAAGGTTTGTGAGGCATGACCTACCCTTCACAAAACCATGCTGACTATCCCTAATCATATTATTCCTATCTAGATGATTATAAATCGTATCTTTTATAATCCTCTCCAAGACCTTACCCACCACAGACGTTAGGCTCACCGGCCTATAGTTACCGGGGTTATCTCTACTCCCCTTCTTGAACAAAGGGACCACATTTGCTATCCTCCAGTCCTCTGGCACTATTCCTGTAGCCAATGATGACCTAAAAATCAAAGCCAAAGGCTCAGCAATCTCTTCCCTGGCTTCCCAGAGAATCCTAGGATAAATCCCATCAGGCCCCGGGGACTTATCTATTTTCACCTTGTCCAGAATTGCCAACACTTCTTCCCTACGCACCTCAATGCCATCTATTCTAATAGCCTGGGTTTCAGCATTCTCCTCCACAATATTATCTTTTTCTTGAGTGAATACTGACGAAAAGTATTCATTTAGTATCTCGCTTATCTCCTCAGCCTCCACACACAACTTCCCACCACTGTCCTTGACTGGCCCTACTCTTACCCTAGTCATTCTTTTATTCCTGACATACCTATAGAAAGCTTTTGGGTTTTCCTTGATCCTACCTGCCAAAGACTTCTCATGTCCCCTCCTTGCTCGTCTCAGCTCTCTCTTTAGATCCTTCCTCGCTTCCTTGTAACTATCAAGCACCCCAACTGAAACTTCATGCCTCATCTTCACATAGGCCTCCTTCTTCCTCTTAACAAGAGATTCCACTTCTTTGGTAAACCACGGTTCCCTCGCTCGACCCCTTCCTCCCTGCCTGACTGGTACGTTCTTATCAAGAACATGCAATAGCTGTTCCTTGAACAAGCTCCACATATCCAGTGTGCCCAACCCTTGCAGCCTACTTCTCCAACCAACACATCCTAAGTCATGTCTAATGGCATCATAATTGCCCTTCCCCCAGCTATAACTCTTGCCCTGCGGGGTATACTTATCCCTTTCCATCACTAACGTAAAGGTCACCGAATTGTGGTCACTGTTTCCAAAGTGCTCACCTACCTCCAGATCTAACACCTGGCCTGGTTCATTACCCAAAACCAAATCCAATGTGGCCTCGCCTCTTGTTGGCCTGTCAACATATTGTGTCAGGAAACCCTCCTGCACACATTGTACAAAGAACGACCCATCTAATGTACTCGAACTATATCTTTTCCAGTCAATATTTGGAAAGATAAAGTCTCCCATAACAACTACCCTGTTACTTTCGCTCTTTTCTAGAATCATCTT
>NC_052159.1:1843470-1919391 GCF_902713615.1 Scyliorhinus canicula
CGTTCGGTGTATTAATCGCTGACCGTGCGGTTTGATTCACTCGGTCGGTGTATAAATCCCTGTACCGTGCGGTTTGATTCACTCGGTCGGTGTATTAATCCCTGTACCGTGCGGTGTTGATTCACCTCGGTCGGTGTATTAATCCCTGTACCGGTGCGGTTTGATTCACTCGGTCGGTGTGTTAATCACTCTACCGTGCGGTTTGATTCACTCGGTCGGTGTATTAATCCCTGTACCGTGAGGTTTGATTCACTCGGTTCGGTGTATTAATCCTGTACCGTGCGGTTGATTCACTCGGTCGGTGTGGTAATCGCTGTACCGTGTGGTTTGATTCACTCGGTCGGTGTATTAATCCCTGTACCGCGCGGTTTGATTCCACTCGGTCGGTGTGTTAATCGCTGTACCGTGCGGTTTGATTCACTCGGTCGGTGTATTAATCACTGTACCGTGCGGTTTGATTCACTCGGTCGGTGTGTTAATCACTGTACCGTGCGGTTTGATTCACTCGGTCGGTGTGTTAATCGCTGTACCGTGCGGTTTGATTCACTCGGTCGGTGTGTTAATCGCTGTACCGTGCGGTTTGATTCACTCGGTCGGTGTATTAATCGCTGTACCGTGCAGTTTGATTCACTCGTTCGGTGTATTAATCGCTGTACCGTGCGGTTTGATTCACTCGGTCGGTGTATTTATCGCTGTACCGTGCGGTTTGATTCACTCGGTCGGTGTATTAATCCCTGTACCGTGCGGTTTGATTCACTCAGTCGGTGTATTCGCTGTACCGTGGGGTTTGAATGAGTTGGTCGGTGTATTAATCCCTGTACTGTGCGGTTTGATTCACTCGGTCGGTGTATTAATCCCTGTACTGTGCGGTTTGATTCACTCGGTCGGTGTATTAATCCCTGTACCGTGCGGTTTGATTCACTCAGTCGGTGTGTTAATCCCTGTACCGTGCGGTTTGATTCACTCGGTCGGTGTATAATCGCTGTACCGTGCGGTTTGATTCACTCGGTCGGTGTATTAATCGCTGTACCGTGCGGTTTGATTCACTCGGTCATAGAACACAGAACGATACAGCGCAGTACAGGCCCTTCGGCCCTCGATGTTGCACCAACATGGAAAAAAAAACTAAAGGCCATCTAACCTACACTATGCCCTTATCATCCATATGCTTATCCAATAAATTTTTAAATGCCCTCAATGTTGGCGAGTTCACTACTGTTGCAGGTAGTGCATTCCACGGCCTCACCACTCTTTGCGTAAAAAACCCACCTCTGACCTCTGTCCTATATCTATTACCCCTCAATTTAAGGCTATGTCCCCTCGTGCTAGCCACCTCCATCCGCGGGAGAAGGCTCTCACTGTCCACCCTATCTAACCCTCTGATCATTTTGTATGCCTCTATTAAGTCACCTCTTAACCTTCTTCTCTCTAACGAAAACAACCTCAAGTCCATCAGCCTTTCCTCATAAGATTTTCCCTCCATACCAGGCAACATCCTGGTAAATCTCCTCTGCACCCGTTCCAAAGCTTCCACGTCCTTCCTATAATGAGGCGACCAGAACTGTACGCAATACTCCAAATGCGGCCGTACTAGAGTTTTGTACAACTGCAACATGACCTCATGGCTCTGGAACTCAATCCCTCTATCAATAAAGGCCAACACACCATAGGCCTTCTTCACAACCCTATCAACCTGGGTGGCAACTTTCAGGGATCTATGTACATGGACACCGAGATCCCTCTGCTCATCCACACTACCAAGAATTTTACCATTAGCCAAATATTCCGCATTCCTGTTATTCTTTCCAAAGTGAATCACCTCTCACTTCTCCACATTAAACTCCATTTGCCACCTCTCAGCCCAGCTCTGCAGCTTATCTATGTCCCTCTGTAACCTGCAACATCCTTCCACACTGTCTACAACTCCACCGACTTTAGTGTCGTCTGCAAATTTACTCACCCATCCTTCTGCGCCCTCCTCTAGGTCATTTATAAAAATGACAAACAGCAACGGCCCCAGAACAGATCCTTGTGGTACGCCACTCGTAACTGAACTCCATTCTGAACATTTCCCATCAACTACCACTCTCTGTCTTCTTTCAACTAGCCAATTTCTGATCCACATCTCTAAATCACCCTCAATCCCCAGCCTCCGTATTTTCTGCAATAGACGACCGTGGGGAACCTTATCAAACGCTTTACTGAAATCTATATACACCACATCAACTGCTCTACCCTCGTCTACCTGTTCAGTCACCTTCTCAAAGAACTCGATAAGGTTTGTGAGGCATGACCTACCCTTCACAAAACCATGCTGACTATCCCTAATCATATTATTCCTATCTAGATGATTATAAATCGTATCTTTTATAATCCTCTCCAAGACCTTACCCACCACAGACGTTAGGCTCACCGGCCTATAGTTACCGGGGTTATCTCTACTCCCCTTCTTGAACAAAGGGACCACATTTGCTATCCTCCAGTCCTCTGGCACTATTCCTGTAGCCAATGATGACCTAAAAATCAAAGCCAAAGGCTCAGCAATCTCTTCCCTGGCTTCCCAGAGAATCCTAGGATAAATCCCATCAGGCCCCGGGGACTTATCTATTTTCACCTTGTCCAGAATTGCCAACACTTCTTCCCTACGCACCTCAATGCCATCTATTCTAATAGCCTGGGTTTCAGCATTCTCCTCCACAATATTATCTTTTTCTTGAGTGAATACTGACGAAAAGTATTCATTTAGTATCTCGCTTATCTCCTCAGCCTCCACACACAACTTCCCACCACTGTCCTTGACTGGCCCTACTCTTACCCTAGTCATTCTTTTATTCCTGACATACCTATAGAAAGCTTTTGGGTTTTCCTTGATCCTACCTGCCAAAGACTTCTCATGTCCCCTCCTTGCTCGTCTCAGCTCTCTCTTTAGATCCTTCCTCGCTTCCTTGTAACTATCAAGCGCCCCAACTGAAACTTCATGCCTCATCTTCACATAGGCCTCCTTCTTCCTCTTAACAAGAGATTCCACTTCTTTGGTAAACCACGGTTCCCTCGCTCGACCCCTTCCTCCCTGCCTGACTGGTACGTTCTTATCAAGAACATGCAATAGCTGTTCCTTGAACAAGCTCCACATATCCAGTGTGCCCAACCCTTGCAGCCTACTTCTCCAACCAACACATCCTAAGTCATGTCTAATGGCATCATAATTGCCCTTCCCCCAGCTATAACTCTTGCCCTGCGGGGTATACTTATCCCTTTCCATCACTAACGTAAAGGTCACCGAATTGTGGTCACTGTTTCCAAAGTGCTCACCTACCTCCAGATCTAACACCTGGCCTGGTTCATTACCCAAAACCAAATCCAATGTGGCCTCGCCTCTTGTTGGCCTGTCAACATATTGTGTCAGGAAACCCTCCTGCACACATTGTACAAAGAACGACCCATCTAATGTACTCGAACTATATCTTTTCCAGTCAATATTTGGAAAGATAAAGTCTCCCATAACAACTACCCTGTTACTTTCGCTCTTTTCTAGAATCATCTTCGCCATCCTTTCCTCTACATCCCTAGAACTATTAGGTGGCCTATAGAAAGCTCCCAACAGGGTGACCTCTCCTTTCCTGTTTCTAACCTCAGCCCATACTACCTCAGAAGAAGAGTCCCCATCTAGCATCCTTTCCGCCACCGTAATACTGTCCTTGACTAGCAGCGTCACACCTCCCCCTCTTTTGCCCCCTTCTCTGAGCTTACTAAAACACCTAAACCCCGGAACCTGCAACAACCATTCCTGTCCCTGCTCTATCCATGTCTCTGAAATGGCCACAACGTCGAAGTCCCAGGTACCAACCCATGCTGCCAGTTCCCCTACCTTATTTCGTATACACAGGATCTGCTCAGACAAGGAGGAGCGCAACAGACACCTACAGACGCTGAAAGATGCCCTCGTACGAACGGGATATGGCGCTCGACTCATTGATCGACAGTTCCACCGCGCCACAGCAAAAAACCGCACCGACCTCCTCAGAAGACAAACACGGGACACCACTGACAGAGTACCCTTCGTCGTCCAGTACTTTCCTGGGGCGGAGAAACTACGACATCCTCTTCGCAGCCTCCAACACATCATCAGCGAGGATGGACATCTTGCCAAGGTCATCCCCACACCCCCACTACTGGCCTTCAAACAACCGCGCAACCTCAAACAAACCATTGTTTGCAGCAAATTACCCAGCCTTCAGAACAGCAACCACAACACCACAAAACCCTGCCAGGGTAATCTCTGCAAGACATGCCAGATCATCGACATGGACACCACCATTACACGTGGAAACACCACCCACCAGGTACGCGGCGCATACTCGTGCGACTCGACCAATGTAGTGTACCTCATACGCTGCAGGAAAGGATGTCCCGAAGCGTGGTACATTGGCGAGACCATGCAGACACTGCGACAACGAATAAACGGGCATCGTGCGACTATCAACAGGCAGGACTGTTCCCTTCCAGTTGGGGAACACTTCAGCAGTCAAGGACATTCAGCCTCTGATCTCCGGGTCAGCATTCTACAAGGAGGCCTTCAGGAGACGCGACAACGCACAATTGCTGAGCAAAAACTGATAGCTAAGTTCCGCACGCATGAATGCGGACTCAACCGGGATCTGGGATTCATGTCGCATTACATTCGGCCCCCACCAACAAGCCTGGACTTGCAGAGGCCTACCGACTGAACTGGCTTGGGACAATTCACACCTCTTTAACCTGGAGTTACCTCTCTCTCTGCATCTTTGATGATTTGATTGCCTGCAGGTGCTCGCATTCCGGGCATCCCTGACTGTGTCTATATAAACATTTCTGGAACAAGCCTTTCCATTCACCTGAAGAAGGAGCCGTGCTCCGAAAGCTCGTGTTTGAAACAAACCTGTTGGACTTTAACCTGGTGTTGTAAGACTTCTTACTTATTTCGTATACTCCTGGCATTGAAGTAGACACACTTCAAACCACCTACCTGAACACTGGCACCCTCCTGCGAAGTCAAATCTGTGCTCCTGACCTCTATACTCTCAATCTCCCGTACCCCAAAACTACAATCCAGGTTCCCATGCCCCTGCTGAATTAGTTTAAACCCCCCCAAAGAGCACTAACAAATCTCCCCCCCAGGATATTGGTGCCCCTCTGGTTCAGATGTAGACCAACCTGTCTATAGAGGTCCCACCTTCCCCAGAAAGAGCCCCAGTTATCCAGAAATCTGAATCCCTCCCGCCTGCACCATCCCTGTAGCCACGTGTTTAATTGCTCTCTCTCCCTATTCCTCATCTCACTATCACGTGGCACGGGCAACAACCCAGAGATAACAACTCTGTTTGTTCTCGCTCTGAGCTTCCATCCTAGCTCCCTAAAGGCCTGCCTGACATCCTTGTCCCCTTTCCTACCTATGTCGTTAGTGCCAATGTGGACTACGACTTGGGGCTGCTCCCCCTCCCCCTTAAGGACCCGGAAAACACGATCCGAGACATCACTTACCCTTGCACCTGGGAGGCAACATACCAAACGTGAGTCTCTCTCGCTCCCACAAAATCTCCTATCTGTGCCCCTGACTATTGAGTCCCCAATTACTAATGTTCTACTCCTTTTCCCCCTTCCCTTCTGAGCAACAGGGACAGACTCCGTGCCAGAGGCCCGTACCCCATGGCTTACCCCTGGTAAGTCCCCCCCCCCCCCACAAGTATCCAAAAAGGTATACTTGTTACTCAGGGGAACGACCGCAGGGGGTCCCTGCACTGACTGCTTCTTCCCAGTCCCTCTTACAATTACCCATCTATCTCCAGTCTTTGGTGTAACTACTTCCCTAAAGCTCCTATCTATGACCCCCTCTGCCTCCCGAATGATCCGAAGTTCATCCAGCTCAAGCTCCAGGTCCCTAACACGGTTTTTGAGGAGCTGGAGTTGGGTGCACTTCCCACAGATGAAATCAGCAGGGACACTGACGGCGTCCCTTTCCTCAAACATTCTGCAGGAGGAGCATTGTACTGCCTTCCCTGACATCACCTCTAGATTAAAAAAAACAAGAAAAAGAAAAAGAAAGGAAGAGCTTACCTGTATTACCTCAAACCCTGCTCCCGCTGAAAGTTAAGCAAATTTAAAGGCACTCACTCACCTTCACGACAGGCCCCTGCTCCCGCTTCCCAACCACCGTGGGGTGGGGGTGTTGGTTAGAGGAGGAGGTCGGGTGGGAAACACTCACGAAGTGTTTCGGGTTTAACTGTCACTTGCCAACAGCCCCTCCACAAACCACCTTCAACTTAGGCTGACCGCACTGCACGTATGCAAATTCCCCCAGAACAGCTGATCAGTAGCTCTGCTCTGCTGCCCTCTGCTGGATCAACACACGGGCGGTGTGTTAATCGCTGTACCGTGCGGTTTGATTCACTCAGTCGGTGTGTGAATCGCTGTACCGTGTGGTTTGATTCACTTGGTCGGTGTGTTAATCCCTGTACAGCGCGGTTTGATTCACTCAGTCGGTGTATTAATCCCTGTACAGCGCGGTTTGATTCACTCGGTCGGTGTATTAATCGCTGTACAGCGCGGTTTGATTCACTCAGTCGGTGTATTAATCCCTGTACCGTGCGGTTTGATTCACTCGGTCGGTGTGTTAATCCCTGTACCGTGTGGTTTGATTCACTCGGTCGGTGTATTAATCCCTGTACCGTGCGGTTTGATTCACTCGGTCGATGTATTAATCGCTGTACCGTGTGGTTTGATTCATTCGGTCGATGTGTTAATCCCTGTACCGTACGGTTTGATTCACTCGGTCGGTGTATTAATCCCTGTACCGTGCGGTTTGATTCACTCGGTCGGTGTATTAATCGCTGTACCGTGCGGTTTGATTCATTCGGTCGATGTGTTAATCCCTGTACCGTACGGTTTGATTCACTCGGTCGGTGTGTTAATCCCTGTACCGTGCGGTATGATTCACTCGGTCGGTGTGTTAATCCCTGTACCGTGCGGTTTGATTCACTCGTTCGGTGTATTAATCGCTGTACCGTGCGGTTTGATTCACTCCGTCGATGTATTAATCGCTGTACCGTGCAGTTTGATTCACTCGGTCGGTGTGTTAATCCCTGTACCGTGCGGTTTGATTCACTCGGTCGGTGTATTAATCACTGTACCGTGCGGTTTGATTCACTCGGTCGGTGTATTAATCCCTGTACCGTGCGGTTTGATTCACTCGGTCGGTGTATTAATCCCTGTACCGTGCGGTTTGATTCACTCGGTCGGTGTATTAATCCCTGTACCGTGCGGTTTGATTCACTCGGTCGGTGTATTAATCCCTCGACCGTGCGGTTTGATTCACTCGGTTGGTGTATTAATCCCTGTACCGTGTGGTATGATTAACTCGGTCGATGTATTAATCGCTGTACCGTGCGGTTTGATTCACTCAGTCGGTGTATTAATCCCTGTACCGTGTGGTTTGATTCACTCAGTCGGTGTATTAATCCCTGTACCGTGTGGTATGATTAACTCGGTCGATGTATTAATCGCTGTACCGTGCGGTTTGATTCACTCAGTCGGTGTATTAATCCCTGTACCGTGTGGTTTGATTCACTCGGTCGCTGTGTTAATCCCTGTACCGCGCGGTTTGATTCACTCGGTCGGTGTGTTAATCCCTGTACCGCGCGGTTTGATTCACTCGGTCGGTGTATTAATCGCTGTACCGTGCAGTTTGATTCACTCGGTCGGTGTGTTAATCACTGTACCGTGTGGTTTGATTCACTCGGTCGGTGTATTAATCGCTGTACCGTGCGGTTTGATTCACTCGTTCGGTGTATTAATCGCTGTACCGTGCGGTTTGATTCACTCGGTCGGTGTATTAATCGCTGTACCGTGCGGTTTGATTCACTCGGTCGGTGTATTCGCTGTACCGTGGGGTTTGAATGAGTTGGTCGGTGTATTAATCCCTGTACTGTGCGGTTTGATTCACTCGGTCGGTGTATTAATCCCTGTACCGTGCGGTTTGATTCACTCGGTCGGTGTATTAATCCCTGTACCGTGCGGTTTGATTCACTCGGTCGGTGTATTAATCCCTGTACCGTGCGGTTTGATTCACTCGGTCGGTGTATTAATCCCTGTACTGTGCGGTTTGATTCACTCGGTCGGTGTATTAATCCCTGTACCGTGTGGTTTGATTCACTCGGTCGGTGTATTAATCCCTGTACCGTGCGGTTTGATTCACTCGGTCGGTGTATTAATCCCTGTACCGTGTGGTATGATTAACTCGGTCGGTGTGTTAATCCCTGTACAGCGCGGTTTGATTCACTCGGTCGGTGTATTAATCCCTGTACCGTGCGGTTTGATTCACTCGGTCGGTGTGTTAATCCCTGTACCGTGTGGTTTGATTCACTCGGTCGGTGTGTTAATCCCTGTACCGTGCGGTTTGATTCACTCGGTCGGTGTGTTAATCGCTGTGACGTGAGGTTTGATTCACTCGGTCGGTGTGTTAATCGCTGTGACGTGAGGTTTGATTCACTCGGTCGGTGTGTTAATCGCTGTGACGTGAGGTTTGATTCACTCGGTCGGTGTGTTAATCGCTGTACCGTGCGGTTTGATTCACTCGGTCGATGTATTAATCCCTGTACCGTGTGGTTTGATTCACTCGGTCGATGTATTAATCGCTGTACCGTGCGGTTTGATTCACTCGGTTGATGTATTAATCGCTGTGCCATGCAGTATTCTCCACTCTCCTGTGCTCTCTGACTGTGCTGATTTTTGTTTTGCAGTGATGACCATGGCTTCAGTCCCCTGCACTGGGCCTGTCGGGAGGGCCGATCCAATGTTGTTGACATGTTGATAATGCGTGGGGCTCGGATCAATGTGATGAACCGGGGCGATGACACACCTCTGCATCTTGCTGCCAGCCATGGTCACCGGGATATTGTTCAAAAGGTAAGACAGTTTCTCAAACTCCGGTCAATTCGTATCCCTATGCTGTGGAACACTAAAATCGTTTCGAATCAAACGAGTATCTATCCTCTATTTCGCAGTCCAATCCCACTACTCCCCATATCCCTCAATCACAGAATCACAGAATTGATAAGGTGCAGAAAGAGGCCATTCGGCGCATTGTGTCTGACCTGCCCACCAAATCAGCATCGTGACTTTGTGCACTCCCCTTTTTAGTGCCTTTTGCACGCAATCCTGCACATTGGTCCTATTCAAGTTATCATCTATCACCTAATGCGCTCGCGAATTCCTCAGTTGAACCTGCCTCCACCACACTTCGTGTTTGCTTCTTTTATTAATCACTTTAGATCTGCGCTCTTTCATTCTCGATCCTTTTACGAGGATTAGTTTCTCCCTGTCTACTCCATCCAGCCCCCTCATGATTTTTAAAATCTCCATCAAATGTCCTCTTGGCCTTCTCTCCAAGTTGAACAGTGCCAACCTCTCCAATCTATCCTCTACGCAAGTTCCAATCTTAACAGGGAGCCACGGCTTGAAGAGTAAATATCGTCGCTTGGCAACGAGAGGCCCTTGTAAGGGGAAAAAAACTTTCCTTTGTTCTTTAGTTTTAACTGGAAGTTTGGGGTGGGGGGTTGTTAGTGCAGTTAAGATTGTCAGGGAAGGAACATTGCCCATAGCTCTACAAATAGCAGTTGGTGACGGGGAGAGAATGGGAAGGCAGCTCTCAGAGCTTTGCTCAAAGCATTAAAATGCAAGAAAGTAAGCTGCAGAGCAACTATAGGACGGCTGGTTCTAGAAACCTGGAAATAGAACAGGACAATGTTCATGGGTCGCACAAACAAAGCTGTAAAGGAACCAGCTGGTGAGAAGATAGGTTTCCAAAGAAATCCTAAAGTTTGAAATGTTTAGAAGACATTTAGAACAGTACAGCACAGAACAGGCCCTTCGGCCCTCGATGTTGTGCCGAGCAATGATCACCCTACTCAAGCCCACGTATCCACCAGTAACTCTACAACCCCCATTAACCTTATTTTTTTTTTTTCGGACACTAAGGGCAATTTAGCCTGGCCAATCCACCTAACCCGCACATCTTTGGACTGTGGGAGGAAACCGGAGCACCCGGAGGAAACCCACGCACACACGGGGAGGACGTGCAGACTCCGCACAGACAGTGACCCAGCCGGGAATTGAACCTGGGACCCTGGAGCTGTGAAGCATTTATGCTAACCACCATGCTACCGTGCTGCCCCGTGCTACCGTGCTGCCCCTTAGGACAATCTTAGGACAATCTGAGAAACAAATTTTAATGTAATTGGGAAGACACTGTTGGCTGAATATCAGATTTTGTGTTAACAGTGGAAGGCAGTCAAGATAAAGAAATCGTGAAGGGTTGGTGTAAAAGCCTGGAGTGGATTCGCTGGTAAAAGTGGAGTGGAGGTTCTGCTCACAAGTTTCTGGGAAACCTGTCTGGTTTTTGCAATGCAAACTGCTTAGGAAAGCATAATTATGAGAGATGATTTAAAGCGTATTTGTGGAAGTAAAGTTTGGAATCCCATTCCCACCTTTCCCCCATATCTCTCACTCCCACCTACCCACTTTTTCCCCATATCCCTCAGTTACATTTGTGTTTTCAACCAGTGTCAGTTTCCCCAGGAACCTGAAGTTACTTTTCCACTTCAACCCTAGTCTTCTGAGAATTCTGTGCTGAACTTTTCTTTGCTGTTTGCGACAGGTATGTGTGGTGTGAGTGGAACAGATGTTGTGTGTACGGCGCAGGTATGTGTGGTGTGGGTGGTACAGGTATGTGGTGTGTATGTTACAGGTATGTGTGGTATGTACAGCACAGGTATGTGTGGTGTGGGTGGTATAGGTATGTGGTGTGTATGGTACAGGTATGTATGGTGTGTACGGCACAGGTATGTGTGGTCTGGGTGGTACAGGTATGTGGTGTGTATGGTACAGGTATGTGTGGTCTGGGTGGTACAGGTATGTGTGGTCTGGGTGGTACAGGTATGTGGTGTGTGTGGTACAGGTATGTATGGTGTGTACGGCACAGGTATGTGTGGTCTGGGTGGTACAGGTATGTCCGATTTGGATGGAATGAGTAGTGAATACCTTCATTGTGAGTTGTTGCATTGCCAACAGAATTTCAGTTCCCTCTCTGTTTATTGCTCTTTAATCTGTGGCTTTATCTCGTGGAGTATCTCATAGGTTGGCTGCAAATAGCAGACTGAGATACAAGAAGGTCTGTGCATCACAGAAGCTTGCCCATCTCCCATCATTCAGGACTTGTGAGGGCTTGGTGTTGTGTGTAGTGCTATCTCCAGCAGGCAAGAAACTCATTACTGTTGTAATCTACCCCACCGAAGGACAATCCAATTTTCAGAGGGAAGTTTTACCTTCCTTGGGATAGAGGCATCCTCTGTTTTGATTGAAGTTATTTATATAATTTTTGTTTCAAAAATTGAAGCCTGATTTTCCCCTAATTTTCTCAACCGTCTTGAGGACTGAGTGTTTTGCTGCATGCTAACTGTGGATTGGTTTTGCATCCAAAGGGGTGCACGGGGTTAGCACTGCTGCCTCACGGCGCTGGGGGCCCGGGTTTGATCCCAGCCCCGGGTCACTCCGTGTGGAGTTTGCACATTCTCCCTTTGTCGGCGTGGGTCTAACCCCCACAACCCTAAGATGTGCAGGGTCGGCAGATTGGCCACATTAAATTGCCCCTTAATTGGAATACAAATAATTGGGTACTCTAAATTTTAAAAAAATGTTTTGCATCAAAAGTTTGGTGTTGCGGTTCATTATTTCTTATAAATGGGACAGTTATAGAATCACCACAGTGCAGAAAGAGGCCATTTGGCCCATCAAGTCTGCACCGACCCACTGAAGAGCATCCTACCTTGGCCCCCCCCCCACCACCCTATCCCCACTTAACATTTTGGACATTAAGGGCCAATTTAGCGTGCGCAATCCACCTAACCTGCACATCTTTGGAGAGTGTTGCAATCTTGAATTTAAAATAAATTCTCACCCTCTGGTAGTCGAGTTGATGAGACGGGTTATTGAAGGATTCGATACAGTGTGGTTTGAGACCTCCCTCTCCATTCTCTACCCACTCCCTCCCTGCCATTCCCATTATGCAATCTCTTCTGTCCTCACCTCACTTCTCAGTTTCCCCATCACCTCTTCCCCTTCTGCTCCCATCTCCCCCATCCCCTCCCCTACCACCCCTTCCCTCCTGAGCCTGTCGTGGAGATTGGTCCTTGGTCTAGCGGGACAGGTTAGATGGTAATGAGCTTGCGGGTTTCAGCAAGAAGGTTGAGTGAAGGTGTTACAATTGGGCTCAGTGTTCCCAGGTTAAAGGGAAGGAAACAAATCAGCTGGGTTCCTATTCCTGAGCGGCGTCTGGTGATTCTTGAATTGTTGCTGTACACATGTTTACATGTGTGTACATTTGTGTGCGTGTTTGCATGATGGTGTTTGTATCTGGGCTGGTTTAGTACAGGGCTAAACTGGCTTTGAAAGCAGACCAAGGCAGACCAGCAGCACGCTTCAATTCCCGTACCAGCCTCCCTGAACAGGCGCCGGAATGTGGCGACTAGGGGCTTTTCACAGTAACTTCATTTGAAGCCTATTTGTGACAATAAGCAATTTTCATTTCATTTCATCTGCATACTTGTGTCTCGAGTAAAGAGAAGATTGCTTTTGGCTTTTATGGTTTCCCTGGTTGAATGTCCTGCTCGTGCCTGTTGCTGAGACTGACGCAGGGAAACCCGAGGGAATCGATGGACGAGCAGGGGGAGCCATTCGTGTTAACTGTTGATGGTACATTCTTTCTCTTTGGTCATTACATCTTGCCCTCGTGATGTTCAGCGACTGAATGGATCACCTTCTGTATTTCTCGCTGCAGCTTATCCAATGTAAAGCAGATGTCAGCGCTGTGAATGAACATGGAAACACACCACTGCACTATGCCTGTTTCTGGGGTCATGACGAGGTGGCTGAGGTGAGAGTTTATATAACACTGAACATGGTGTCTGAGATGCCAGAGGTCAGATTGTGCAGAGTGAACATACAAATTGCCAACATGAGTGGACCAATCAGCCCTCAAACCTGCTCCCACCGGTTAGCATAACATCTGTCGCAGGGAAAATGCTGGAGTTTATTATAAAGGATGTGATAGCAGAACACTGAAAATATCAATGGGATTAGACAAAGTCAACATGGATTTATGAAAGGGAAATCTCGTTTGACAAACCTACTGGAGTTATCCGAGGGTGTAATTAGTAGAATAGATAAGGGAGAACCAGTGAATGTGGTGTATTTGGATTTTCAGAAAGCTTTTGATAACGTCCCACGTCAGAGGTTAGTGTGTAAAATTAAAGCGCATGGGATTGGGGTAATATATTGTCATGGACTGAGAATTGATTAACAGCCAAACAAAGATTGGGAATAAATGGGTCTTTTTCAGTATGGCAGGCAGTAACTAATGACGTCCCACATGGATCAGTGTTTGGGCTACAACTATTCCGAATATACATCAATGATTTGGACAAAGGAACTAAAAGCAATATTTCCCAGTTTGCTGACATCACAAAACTTGGTGGGAATATGAATGGTGAGGCAGATGACACGGCAGACGCAGTGTAACTGGTAAATGGCAGATTATTATTTAAGTGGTGATAGATTGGGAAATGTTGATAAACAAAGAGACCCGGGTGTCTTAGTGCCACCATGCCGTGTTTCTGACTGTAAGGGACTCTTCATGTACCTTTCAAAACTTTTACAGCCAGTTTTTATGTTTCCTGCAAGCTTACTCTCGTATTCTGTTTCCCCTTCTTCATCAATCCCTTGGTCCACTTTTGCTGAATTCTAAACTGCTCCCAATCCTCAGACCTGTTAATTTTTTGGCTAATTTGTATACCCCTTTCTTCGATCTAATAGTATCTCTAATTTCCCCTGTAAGCAATGGTTTATGTCTATCTCCTTTTGACAAAACTTAATTTCTTGTTGCGGTCTTTTGGCCTTAGATCCACATTTAACATTGAAAATGCCAATGTAACCAATGATAATGGGAAGTGTCATGTTTAGTGTGTCCCAGTGATAATGTGGAGACAGCTGCCGTTACAGTGGGGTGCAGCTCCAACCTAGTCCCATACTGCACTGGCATCTATGTGACAGGACACCCACTTGTGATAAATTTGGTGTCTCTTCCCTTTCAGGATCTGGTGCTGAATGGAGCCCTAGTCAGCATCTGTAGTAAGTATGGAGAGACTCCATTGGACAAGGGAAAGATCCACTTGCGGGAGATATTGAAGGGTATGTATGCTGTTATATCCAACTCATCAGATGTTGGAAGTTCAGATAAAACTCAAATTGCCTGTGACTTTGCTGCATACGTGTCTGTATATACACACTCTCACTCTCTGAGTGACACAGATGGAGACATGAGAAACTTACTCCATAGAACCAAATAGCGACCAGAGTCCACCAACTGTGTCAGATAGCAAAGGGAAATTGAATTATCAGTACGGTAGTGGCAGCAGTACCATTGATGCTGGTTAATGGTGATCAGAATGGCCATTTTGTTCTTCGGGTGATTAGGCAGACTGTAATCCATCTGTATCTTAACCCACTTGCCCTTCTTTGCTCAAGCACATCTGACCTTCATGTTTTTATATGCTCCTTCCGTGGGATATGGGCGGCTCTGGGTGGACCATCATTTGTGGCCCATCCCTGTTGGTGATGTTAGGAAACATTTCACACAAAGAGGAGCGGAAATCTGGAATGCTCTCCTTGAAAAGGCAGTGGCTTCTGGGTGAACTGAAATGGGGACACCAATCTGCAGATTTTTATTGGCTAAGAGTTTCAAGGGCAGAGGAAAGCTTAGTATATGAAATTAAGGTACATATCTAATAAAACAGTGGATCAGGCTCGAGGGGCTGAATAGCCTCCTCCTCTGGCACTGTTTCCTATACATTATGAACTCATCAATAAGGAGAATTGATTAATCAAAAGAAACTGCTGATAAAAAAGAACTGAGACATTGTGGACTGGACTAAAATCATTGAGTCTGCTCACCTTTTAACTGCTGGGCAGTTATTACAACAGTGGGACTGCTGCCCATGCCTGGTTGAGTGCAGTGGTACCTTGCGCTGCCCATGCCTGGTTGAGTGCAGTGGTACCTTGCGCTGCCCATGCCTGGTTGAGTGCAGTGGTACCTTGCGCTTCCCATGCCTGGTTGAGTGCAGTGGTATCTTGCGCTGCCCATGCCTGGTTGAGTGCAGTGGTACCTTGCGCTTCCCATGCCTGGTTGAGTGCAGTGGTATCTTGCGCTTCCCATGCCTGGTTGAGTGCAGTGGTATCTTGCGCTTCCCATGCCTGGTTGAGTGCAGTGGTATCTTGCGCTGCCCATGCCTGGTTGAGTGGTACCTCTGTCATGTGAGAGTACCTTTAAGAAATGGGTGTTTATCAGTGGGTGTGTATATAAATATCTGCAGTGAGAGTACCTTTAAGAAATGGGTGTTTATTACTGCAGTGATGTCAGAGAGTGGGTGGAGCTGGGCTGTCTGTCAGCTTTTTACTTTGGTTTTTGAGAGGCTGCGGGGTATGTTTTAGTTTCGTTTTCAGTGTTGGAGCTGAAGCCAGAGCGAGCAGGTGTACTGCTGTTCTCTCTGCCATCAAAAGACTATCTCTTGATCATTTGGTGAATTCAGAATTATAAATGTTTTCAGTAGTGACTTTAAACAGATATGCTTCTGTTTAAAAGTCTTGATTTTAAGTCTTCTGGATGTTAAAAGGACAGTTTACAGATTACTTAGTGTTGTATTCTTTGGGGGTTGTATTTGAATTGATGGTTACTAAGATGTTCACTGTATGTTTTAAAAAGGTTAACTTGAGTTCATAGAATAAACATTGTTTTTCTTTAAAAAATACTTTTCCATTTCTGCTATGCCACACCTGTAGAGTGGGCCGTGTGCTCCCCATACCACAATCTATTAAAAGTTGTGGGTCAGGTGAACTCCATGATACACTTTGGGGTTCTCTAAACCCTGACCCACAACATCTCGCAGGGATCCATTCCACATGGAGCTTTGTCATTCTGGCTGGGTGTCCGTGCCTTGGCCCAGTGTCTGTGGTGGCACAGGTTTGGGAAGTGCTGTGCGATTGATGTCTGGCACTGAGTTTGAGAGGCTCCTTCACTCTCTCTGAAATGCCCCCGTGTTGGTTTCCTTCTCCAATTGATCAAGTACTTCTGTTCAATTTTATTCTCATTGTAAACTCTTTATCTCCTCCCACAGAACGTGCAGAGAAGCTTGGCCAGAGTCTGACGAAAGTACCCTACAAGGACACCTTCTGGAAAGGAACAACACGCACTCGCCCCAGTCAGTCAACCCCCAGCTTGTATTCAGAATTGATCATAGTGTAATTGTAATTCAGAATTGATCATGGTGTAATTGTAATTCAGAATTGATCATGGTGTAATTGTAATTCAGAATTAATCATGGTGTAATTGTAATTCAGAATTGGTTATAGTGTAATTCGGAATTGATCATTGCGTAATTCAGAATTGATCACGGTGTAATTCAGAATTGATCACGGTGTAATTCAGAATTGATCATAGTGTAATTATAATTCAAAATTGATCATAGTGTAATTGTAATTTAGAATTGATTATAGTGTAATTGTAATTCAGAATTAATGATGGTGTAATTCAGAATTGATCATGGTGTAATTCAGAATTGATCATAGTGTAATTGTAATTCAGAATTGATCATGGTGTAATTCAGAATTGATCATTGTTTAATTCAGAATTGATCATAGTGTAATTGTAATTCAGAATTGATCATGGTGTAATTCAGAATTTTTTTTTTTTAAATTTAGATTACCCAATTATTTTTTCCAATTAAGGGGCAATTTAGCGTGGCCAATCCACCTAATGTGCACATTTTTTTTTGGGTTGTGGGGGCGAAACCCACGCAGACACGGGGAGAATGTGCAAACTCCACACGGACAGTGACCCAGAGCCGGGATCGAACCTGGGACCTCAGCGCCGTGAGGCGGTTGTGCTAACCACTAGGCCACCGTGCTGCCCATGGTGTAATTCAGAATTGATCATTGTTTAATTCAGAATTGATCATCGTGTAATTCAGAATTGATCATGGTGTAATTCGGAATTGATCATGGTGTAATTCGGAATTGATCATTGTGTAATTCAGAATTGATCATTGCGTAATTGAGCATTGATCATGGTGTAATTCAGAATTGATCATGGTGTAATTCAGAATTGATCATGGTGTAATTCTGAATTGATTATGGTGTAATTCAGAATTGATCATGGTGTAATTCAGAATTGATCATGGTGTAATTGTAATTCAGAATTGATCAATGTGTAATTCAGAATTGATCATGGTGTAATTCTGAATTGATTATGGTGTAATTCTGAATTGATTATGGCGTAATTCAGAATTGATCATTGCGTAATTGAGCATTGATCATGGTGTAATTCAGAATTGATCATGGTGTAATTCAGAATTGATCATGGTGTAATTCAGAATTGATCATGGTGTAATTCTGAATTGATTATGGTGTAATTCAGAATTGATCATCGTGTAATTCCGAATTGATCATGGTGTAATTCGGAATTGATCATGGTGTAATTCGGAATTGATCATTGTGTAATTCAGAATTGATCACTGTGTAATTCAGAATTGATCACGGTGTAATTCAGAATTGATCATGGTGTAATTCGGAATTGATCATAGTGTAATTGTAATTCAGAATTGATCATGGTGAAATTCAGAATTGATCATGGTTTAATTCAGAATTGATCATGGTGTAATTCGGAATTGATCATGGTGAAATTCAGAATTGATCATGGTGTAATTGTAATTCAGAATTGATCATAGTGTAATTGTAATTCAGAATTGATCATTGTGTAATTCAGAATTGATCACTGTGTAATTCAGAATTGATCACGGTGTAATTCAGAATTGATCATGGTGTAATTCAAAATTGATCATACTGTAATTGTAATTCAGAATTGATCATGGTGAAATTCAGAATTGATCATGGTTTAATTCAGAATTGATCATTGTTTAATTCAGAATTGATGATAGTGTAATTCAGAATTGATCATGGTGCAATTCGGAATTGATCATTGTGTAATTCAGAAGTGATCACGGTGTAATTCAGAATTGATCATGGTGTAATTGTAATTCAGAATTGATCATAGTGTAATTGTAATTCAGAATTGATCATTGTGTAATTCAGAATTGATCACTGTGTAATTCAGAATTGATCACGGTGTAATTCAGAATTGATCACGGTGTAATTCAGAATTGATCATGGTGTAATTCAGAATTGATCATACTGTAATTGTAATTCAGAATTGATCATGGTGTAATTGAGAATTGATCATAGTGTAATTGAGAATTGATCATTGTTTAATTCAGAATTGATGATAGTGTAATTCAGAATTGATCATGGTGTAATTCAGAATTGATCATGCTGTAATTGAGAATTGATCATTGTTTAATTCAGAATTGATGATAGTGTAATTCAGAATTGATCATGGTGTAATTCAGAATTGATCATGGTGTAATTCAGAATTGATCATGGTGTAATTCGGAATTGATCATTGTGTAATTCAGAAGTGATCATGGTGTAATTCAGAATTGATCATGGTGTAATTCAGAATTGATCATGGTGTAATTCAGAATTGATCATGGTGTAATTCAGAATTGATCATAGTGTAATTGTAATTCAGAATTGATCATGGTGTAATTCAGAATTGATCATGGTGTAATTCAGAATTGATCATAGTGTAATTGTAATTCAGAATTGATCATGGTGTAATTCAGAATTGATCATGGTGTAATTCAGAATTGATCATAGTGTAATTGTAATTCAGAATTGATCATGGTGTAATTCAGAATTGATCATAGTGTAATTGTAATTCAGAATTGATCATAGTGTAATTGAGAATTGATCATGGTGTAATTGAGAATTGATCATGGTGTAATTGGGAATTGATCATGGTGTTATTCAGAATTGATCATGGTGTAATTCAGAATTGATCATGGTGTAATAGTAATTCAGAATTGATCATGGTGTAATTCAGAATTGATCATGGTGTAATTCGGAATTGATCATAGTGTAATTGTAATTCAGAATTGATCATGGTGTAATTGGGAATTGATCATGGTGTTATTCAGAATTGATCATGGTGTAATTCAGAATTGATCATGGTGTAATAGTAATTCAGATTTGATCATGGTGTAATTCAGAATTGATCATGGTGTAATTCAGAATTGATCATAGTGTAATTCAGAATTGATCACAGTGTAATTGTAATTTAGATTTGATCATAGTGTAATTCAGAATTGATCATGGTGTAATTCAGAACTGATCATGGTGTAATTCAGAATTGATCATAGTGTGATTCAGAATTGATCATGGTGTAATTCAGAACTGATCATGGTGTAATTCAGAACTGATCATGGTGTAATTCAGAATTGATCATAGTGTGATTCAGAATTGATCATGGTGTAATTGTAATTCAGAATTGATCATGGTGTAATTCAGAATTGATCATGGTGTAATTCAGAACTGATCATGGTGTAATTCAGAATTGATCATGGTGTAATTCAGAATTGATCATAGTGTAATTGTAATTCAGAATTGATCATAGTGTAATTCAGAATTGATCATGGTGTAATTGTAATTCAGAATTGGTCGTTGTGTAATTCAGAATTGGTCATTGTGTAATTCAGAATTGGTCATTGTGTAATTCAGAATTGATCATGGTGTAATTCAAAATTGATCATAGTGTAATTCAGAATTGATCATGGTGTAATAGTAATTCAGAATTGATCATAGTGTAATTCAGAATTGATCGTAGTGTAATTCAGAATTGATCATGGTGTAATTCGGAATTGATCATGGTGTAATTCGGAATTGATCATTGTGTAATTCAGAATTGATCATGGTGTATTTCAGAATTGATCACTGTGTAATTCAGAATTGATCATAGTGTAATTATAATTCAAAATTGATCATAGTGTAATTGTAATTCAGTATTGATTATAGTGTAATTGTAATTCAGAATTAATTTATGTGTAATTCAGAATTGATCATGGTGTAATTCAGAATTGATCATGGTGTAATTCAGAATTGATCATAGTGTAATTGTAATTCAGAATTGATCATGGTGTAATTCAGAATTGATCATTGTTTAATTCAGAATTGATCATAGTGTAATTCAGAATTGATCATGGTGTAATTCGGAATTGATCATTGTGTAAGTCAGAAGTGATCACGGTGTATTTCAGAATTGATCATGGTGTAATTCAGAATTGATCCAGGTGTAATTCAGAATTGATCACGGTGTAATTCAGAATTGATCATGGTGTAATTCAGAATTAATCATAGTGTAATTGTAATTCAGAATTGATCATAGTGTAATTGTAATTCAGAATTGATCATTGTGTAATTCAGAATTGATCACTGTGTAATTCAGAATTGATCACGGTGTAATTCAGAATTGATCATGGTGTAATTCAGAATTGATCACAGTGTAATTGTAATTCAGAATTGATCATGGTGAAATTCAAAATTGATCATGGTGTAATTGTAATTTAGAATTGATCATAGTGTAATTGTAATTCAGAATTGATCATCGTGTAATTCGGAATTGATCATGGTGTAATTGTAATTCAGAATTGATTATAGTGTAATTGTAATTCAGAGTTGATTATGGTGTAATTCAGAATTTATCAGAGTGTAATTCAGAATTTATCAGAGTGTAATTCAGAATTGATCATGGTGTAATTCAGAATTAATCATGGTGTAATTCAGAATTGATCATAGTGTAATTCAGAATTGATCATGGTGTAATTCAGAATTGATCATGGTGTAATTGTAATTCAGAATTGATCATGGTGTAATTCAGAATTGATCATGGTGTAATTCAGAATTGATCATGGTGTAATTCAGAATTGATCATGGTGTAATTCAGAATTGATCATTGTGTAATTCAGCATTGATCCACAGTGTAATTCAGAATTGATCATGGTGTAATTCAGAATTGATCATGGTGTAATTCAGAATTGATCATGGTGTAATTGTAATTCAGAATCGATCATGGTGTAATTCAGAATTGATCATAGTGTAATTCAGAATTGATCATTGTTTAATTCAGAATTGATCATCGTGTAATTCAGAATTGATCATGGTGTAATTCGGAATTGATCATGGTGTAATTCGGAATTGATCATTGTGTAATTCAGAATTGATCATTGCGTAATTGAGCATTGATCATGGTGTAATTCAGAATTGATCATGGTGTAATTCAGAATTGATCATGGTGTAATTCTGAATTGATTATGGTGTAATTCAGAATTGATCATGGTGTAATTCAGAATTGATCATGGTGTAATTGTAATTCAGAATTGATCAATGTGTAATTCAGAATTGATCATGGTGTAATTCTGAATTGATTATGGTGTAATTCTGAATTGATTATGGTGTAATTCAGAATTGATCATTGCGTAATTGAGCATTGATCATGGTGTAATTCAGAATTGATCATGGTGTAATTCAGAATTGATCATGGTGTAATTCAGAATTGATCATGGTGTAATTCTGAATTGATTATGGTGTAATTCAGAATTGATCATCGTGTAATTCCGAATTGATCATGGTGTAATTCGGAATTGATCATGGTGTAATTCGGAATTGATCATTGTGTAATTCAGAATTGATCACGGTGTAATTCAGAATTGATCATGGTGTAATTCGGAATTGATCATAGTGTAATTGTAATTCAGAATTGATCATGGTGAAATTCAGAATTGATCATGGTTTAATTCAGAATTGATCATGGTGTAATTCGGAATTGATCATGGTGAAATTCAGAATTGATCATGGTGTAATTGTAATTCAGAATTGATCATAGTGTAATTGTAATTCAGAATTGATCATTGTGTAATTCAGAATTGATCACTGTGTAATTCAGAATTGATCACGGTGTAATTCAGAATTGATCATGGTGTAATTCAAAATTGATCATACTGTAATTGTAATTCAGAATTGATCATGGTGAAATTCAGAATTGATCATGGTTTAATTCAGAATTGATCATTGTTTAATTCAGAATTGATGATAGTGTAATTCAGAATTGATCATGGTGCAATTCGGAATTGATCATTGTGTAATTCAGAAGTGATCACGGTGTAATTCAGAATTGATCATGGTGTAATTGTAATTCAGAATTGATCATAGTGTAATTGTAATTCAGAATTGATCATTGTGTAATTCAGAATTGATCACTGTGTAATTCAGAATTGATCACGGTGTAATTCAGAATTGATCACGGTGTAATTCAGAATTGATCATGGTGTAATTCAGAATTGATCATACTGTAATTGTAATTCAGAATTGATCATGGTGTAATTGAGAATTGATCATAGTGTAATTGAGAATTGATCATTGTTTAATTCAGAATTGATGATAGTGTAATTCAGAATTGATCATGGTGTAATTCAGAATTGATCATGCTGTAATTGAGAATTGATCATTGTTTAATTCAGAATTGATGATAGTGTAATTCAGAATTGATCATGGTGTAATTCAGAATTGATCATGGTGTAATTCAGAATTGATCATGGTGTAATTCGGAATTGATCATTGTGTAATTCAGAAGTGATCATGGTGTAATTCAGAATTGATCATGGTGTAATTCAGAATTGATCATGGTGTAATTCAGAATTGATCATGGTGTAATTCAGAATTGATCATAGTGTAATTGTAATTCAGAATTGATCATGGTGTAATTCAGAATTGATCATGGTGTAATTCAGAATTGATCATAGTGTAATTGTAATTCAGAATTGATCATGGTGTAATTCAGAATTGATCATGGTGTAATTCAGAATTGATCATAGTGTAATTGTAATTCAGAATTGATCATGGTGTAATTCAGAATTGATCATAGTGTAATTGTAATTCAGAATTGATCATAGTGTAATTGAGAATTGATCATGGTGTAATTGAGAATTGATCATGGTGTAATTGGGAATTGATCATGGTGTTATTCAGAATTGATCATGGTGTAATTCAGAATTGATCATGGTGTAATAGTAATTCAGAATTGATCATGGTGTAATTCAGAATTGATCATGGTGTAATTCAGAATTGATCATAGTGTAATTGTAATTCAGAATTGATCATGGTGTAATTGGGAATTGATCATGGTGTTATTCAGAATTGATCATGGTGTAATTCAGAATTGATCATGGTGTAATAGTAATTCAGATTTGATCATGGTGTAATTCAGAATTGATCATGGTGTAATTCAGAATTGATCATAGTGTAATTCAGAATTGATCACAGTGTAATTGTAATTTAGATTTGATCATAGTGTAATTCAGAATTGATCATGGTGTAATTCAGAACTGATCATGGTGTAATTCAGAATTGATCATAGTGTGATTCAGAATTGATCATGGTGTAATTCAGAACTGATCATGGTGTAATTCAGAACTGATCATGGTGTAATTCAGAATTGATCATAGTGTGATTCAGAATTGATCATGGTGTAATTGTAATTCAGAATTGATCATGGTGTAATTCAGAATTGATCATGGTGTAATTCAGAACTGATCATGGTGTAATTCAGAATTGATCATGGTGTAATTCAGAATTGATCATAGTGTAATTGTAATTCAGAATTGATCATAGTGTAATTCAGAATTGATCATGGTGTAATTGTAATTCAGAATTGGTCGTTGTGTAATTCAGAATTGGTCATTGTGTAATTCAGAATTGGTCATTGTGTAATTCAGAATTGATCATGGTGTAATTCAAAATTGATCATAGTGTAATTCAGAATTGATCATGGTGTAATAGTAATTCAGAATTGATCATAGTGTAATTCAGAATTGATCGTAGTGTAATTCAGAATTGATCATGGTGTAATTCGGAATTGATCATGGTGTAATTCGGAATTGATCATTGTGTAATTCAGAATTGATCATGGTGTATTTCAGAATTGATCACTGTGTAATTCAGAATTGATCATAGTGTAATTATAATTCAAAATTGATCATAGTGTAATTGTAATTCAGTATTGATTATAGTGTAATTGTAATTCAGAATTAATTTATGTGTAATTCAGAATTGATCATGGTGTAATTCAGAATTGATCATGGTGTAATTCAGAATTGATCATAGTGTAATTGTAATTCAGAATTGATCATGGTGTAATTCAGAATTGATCATTGTTTAATTCAGAATTGATCATAGTGTAATTCAGAATTGATCATGGTGTAATTCGGAATTGATCATTGTGTAAGTCAGAAGTGATCACGGTGTATTTCAGAATTGATCATGGTGTAATTCAGAATTGATCCAGGTGTAATTCAGAATTGATCACGGTGTAATTCAGAATTGATCATGGTGTAATTCAGAATTAATCATAGTGTAATTGTAATTCAGAATTGATCATAGTGTAATTGTAATTCAGAATTGATCATTGTGTAATTCAGAATTGATCACTGTGTAATTCAGAATTGATCACGGTGTAATTCAGAATTGATCATGGTGTAATTCAGAATTGATCACAGTGTAATTGTAATTCAGAATTGATCATGGTGAAATTCAAAATTGATCATGGTGTAATTGTAATTTAGAATTGATCATAGTGTAATTGTAATTCAGAATTGATCATCGTGTAATTCGGAATTGATCATGGTGTAATTGTAATTCAGAATTGATTATAGTGTAATTGTAATTCAGAGTTGATTATGGTGTAATTCAGAATTTATCAGAGTGTAATTCAGAATTTATCAGAGTGTAATTCAGAATTGATCATGGTGTAATTCAGAATTAATCATGGTGTAATTCAGAATTGATCATAGTGTAATTCAGAATTGATCATGGTGTAATTCAGAATTGATCATGGTGTAATTGTAATTCAGAATTGATCATGGTGTAATTCAGAATTGATCATGGTGTAATTCAGAATTGATCATGGTGTAATTCAGAATTGATCATGGTGTAATTCAGAATTGATCATTGTGTAATTCAGCATTGATCCACAGTGTAATTCAGAATTGATCATGGTGTAATTCAGAATTGATCATGGTGTAATTCAGAATTGATCATGGTGTAATTGTAATTCAGAATCGATCATGGTGTAATTCAGAATTGATCATAGTGTAATTCAGAATTGATCATAGTGTAATTCAGAATTGATCACAGTGTAATTGTAATTCAGAATTGATCATAGTGTAATTGTAATTTAGATTTGATCATAGTGTAATTCGGAATTCATCATGGTGTAATTCGGAATTGATCATGGTGTAATTCGGTATTGATCATTGTGTAATTCAGAATTGATCACTGTGTAATTCAGAATTGATCATGGTGTAATTCAGAATTGATCATAGTGTAATTGCAATTCAGAATTGATCATAGTGTAATTCAGAATTGATCATGGTGTAATTCAGAATTGATCATTGTTTAATTCAGAATTGATGATAGTGTAATTCAGAATTGATCATGGTGTAATTCGGAATTGATCATTGTGTAATTCAGAAGTGATCACGGTGTAATTCAGAATTGATCATGGTGTAATTCAGAATTGATCATGGTGTAATTCAGAATTGATCAGATTGTAATTCAGAATTGATCAGATTGTAATTCAGAATTGATCATGGTGTAATTCAGAATTGATCATGGTGTAATTCAGAATTGATCATAGTGTAATTCAGAATTGATCATGGTGTAATTCAGAATTGATCACGGTGTAATTCAGAATTGATGATAGTGTAATTCAGAATTGATCATAGTGTAATTGTAATTGAGAATTGATCATAGTGTAATTGTAATTGAGAATTGATCATGGTGTAATTGAGAATTGATCATGGTGTAATTGAGAATTGATCATGGTGTAATTGAGAATTGATCATTGTTTAATTCAGAATTGATCATAGTGTAATTCAGAATTGATCATGGTGTAATTCAGAAGTGATCACGGTGTATTTCAGAATTGATCATGGTGTAATTCAGAATTGATCCTGGTGTAATTCAGAATTGATCATGGTGTAATTCAGAATTGATCATAGTGTAATTGTAATTCAGAATTGATTATAGTGTAATTGTATTTCAGAGTTGATTATGGTGTAATTCAGAATTTATCAGAGTGTAATTCAGAATTGATCATGGTGTAATTCAGAACTGATCATGGTGTAATTCAGAATTGATCATGGTGTAATTCAGAATTGATCATGGTGTAATTGTAATTCAGAATTGATCATGGTGTAATTCAGAATTGATCATTGTGTAATTCAGAATTGATCATAGTGTAATTCAGAATTGATCATGGTGTAATTCAGCATTGATCACAGTGTAAATCAGAATTGGTCACGGTGTAATTCAGAATTGATCACGGTGTAATTCAGAATTGATGATAGTGTAATTCAGAATTGATCATAGTGTAATTGTAATTCAGAATTGATCATAGTGTAATTGTAATTCAGAATTGATCATGGTGTAATTGAGAATTGATCATGGTGTAATTCAGAATTGATCATGGTGTAATTCAGAATTGATCATTGTTTAATTCAGAATTGATCATAGTGTAATTCAGAATTGATCATGGTGTAATTCGGATTTGATCATTGTGTAATTCAGAAGTGATCACTGTGTAATTCAGAATTGATCATGGTGTAATTCAGAATTGATCCTGGTGTAATTCAGAATTGATCATTGTGTAATTCAGAATTGATCATAGTGTAATTGTAATTCAGAATTGATCATAGTGTAATTGTAATTCAGAATTGATTATAGTGTAATTGTAATTCAGAATTGATCATGGTGTAATTGAGAATTGATCATGGTGTAATTCAGAATTGATCATGGTGTAATTCAGAATTGATCCTGGTGTAATTCAGAATTGATCATAGTGTAATTCAGAATTGATCATGGTGTAATTCAGAATTGATCATAGTGTAATTCAGAATTGATCATGGTGTAATTCAGAATTGATCATGGTGTAATTGTAATTCAGAATCGATGATGGTGTAATTCAGAATTGATCATAGTGTAATTCAGAATTGATCATAGTGTAATTCAGAATTGATCACAGTGTAATTGTAATTCAGAATTGATCATAGTGTAATTGTAATTTAGATTTGATCATAGTGTAATTCAGAATTGATTATGATGTAATTCAGAACTGATCATGGTGTAATTCAGAATTGATCATGGTGTAATTCAGAATTGATCATAGTGTAATTGTAATTCAGAATTGATCATAGTGTAATTGTAATTCAGAATTGATTATAGTGTAATTGTAATTCAGAATTGATCATGGTGTAATTGTAATTCAGAATTGATCATGGTGTAATTCAGAATTGATCATGGTGTAATTCAGAATTGATCAGTGTAATTCAGAATTGATCATGGTGTAATTCAGAATTAATCATAGTGTAATTGTAATTCAGAATCGATCATGGTGTATTTCAGAATTGATCATAGTGTAATTCAGTATTGATCACAGTGTAATTGTAATTCAGAATTGATCATAGCGTAATTGTAATTTAGATTTGATCATAGTGTAATTCCGAATTGATCATGGTGTAATTCAGAACTGATCATGGTGTAATTCAGAATTGATCATAGTGTGATTCAGAATTGATCATGGTGTAATTTCAATTCAGAATTGATCATGGTGTACTTCAGAATTGGTCATGGTGTAATTCAGAATTGATCATGGTGTAATTGTAATTCAGAATTGATCATGGTGTAATTCAGAATTGATCATGGTGTAATTCAGAATTGATCATGGTGTAATTCAGAATTGATCATAGTGTAATTCAGAATTGATCATGGTGTAATGCAGAATTGATCATGGTGTAATTCAGAATTGATCATGGTGTAATTCAGAATTGATCATGGTGTAATTCAGAATTGATCATAGTGTAATTCAGAATTGATCATGGTGTAATTGTAATTCAGAATCGATCATGGTGTAATTCAGAATTGATCATGGTGTAATTGTAATTCAGAATTGATCATGGTGTAATTGTAATTCAGAATCGATCATGGTGTAATTCAGAATTGATCATGGTGTAATTCAGAATTGATCATGGTGTAATTGTAATTCAGAATTGATCATGGTGTAATTGTAATTCAGAATCGATCATGGTGTAATTCAGAATTGATCATGGTGTAATTCAGAATTGATCACGGTGTAATTGTAATTCAGAATCGATCATGGTGTAATTCTAATTCAGAATCGATCATGGTGTAATTCAGAATTGATCATGGTGTAATTGTAATTCAGAATTGATCATGGTGTAATTCAGAATTGATCATGGTGTAATTGTAATTCAGATTTAAAAAAAAAACATTTTTATTGAAAAATTTAGTATTTATACAACAACATCGAACCATGATAAAATACCAACACTAACTGCCAACAATACTGCCACCGTTTATAGAACCCTTGTATTGATCCTCTCAGGGCAAATTTGATCCTCTCCAATTTTATAAATCCCGCCATGTCACTGATCCAGGTCTCCGCACTTGGGGGCCTCGCATCCTTCCACTGTAACAGAATCCTTCGACGGGCTACTAGGAACGCAAAGGCCAGGACACCGGCCTCTTTCACCTCCTGTACTCCCGGCTCCACCGCAACTCCAAAAATCGCGAGTCCCCAACCTGGTTTGACCCTGGATCCAACCACCCTCGACATCGTCCTCGCCACCCCCTTCCAGAATTCTTCCAGTGCCGGGCATGCCCAGAACATATGGGCATGATTCGCCGGACTCCCCGAACACCTGGTGCACCTGTCCTCACCCACAAAGAACCTACTCATCCTAGTCCCGGACATGTGGGCCCGGTGCAGCACCTTAAATTGGATGAGACTAAGCCTCGCAGTAATTCAGAATTTATCATGGTGTAATTCAGAATTGGTCATGGTGTAATTCAGAATTGATCATAGTGTAATTCAGAATTGATCATAGTGTAATTCAGAACTGATGAGTGAATGAGAATTTAGTTGATTGGGAATGGCTGCATGAGAAAAGAACCAGGTGAATCTCGTTGACGCGTACCAGCCTGAAAGAGGCTTGCACAATAATGGCCTCTGCCTTGTGCAGTGTGAGAGGGCCAAACATTGTATATTTTCAAGAAGCAGTTAGATCGAGCATTTAGGGTGAAGGGGATCAAAGGATATTATATAGGATTAGGTTATTGAGTTGGATAATCAGTCATGATCATAATGAATGGGGGAGCAGGCTCGAAGGGCCGAATGGCCTCCTGCTCCTATTTGTTATATTTCTAACAGTTAGATACTGCAATGGGTGGAGATTGGAATTAACATCCTTGCTGTCTGGCATTTTGTGCAGGAAATGGAACACTGAACAAACACGCTGGCATCGACTTCAAGCAGCTGACCCTCAATCATAAAATCAATGAGAATCACTCTGGAGAGGTAACCTGACCTGCTGTTCCCTGCCCCATGGCCAACTTATACAGCCAGTGTTTGCTTTAAATCTAGCTGTCTGATTCAGCAGCCAAATTAGGGTTCAACAAAAGCATCTCCATTTCTCATAAAACACTCTCCACTTACTTTGGCTGGTGAGAAATTAAGAGGAGGTAGTGGTAATGTCACTGGTAATTCAGGTCAGTACTCTGGGGACATGGGTTCAAACCTCAGTCTGGTGGAAAGCTTGTCTCAATATTGGTGACAATGACAGCTATTGTCGATTGTAGTAAAACCCATATGGTTCATTAATGTCCTTCAGGGAAAGAAATCTGCTGTCTTTACTCAGTCTGGCTACAGACCCACCCGTTACTCAGTCTGGCTACAGACCCACCCGTTACCCAGTCTGGCTACAGACCCACCCGTTACTCAGTCTGGCTATAGACCCACCCTCAACTCAGTCTGGCTACAGACCCACCCTTTACCCAGTCTGGCTACAGACCCACCCTTTACTCAGTCTGGCTACAGACCCACCCTTTACCCAGACTGGCTACAGACCCACCCGTTACTCAGTCTGGCTACAGACCCACCCTTTACTCAGTCTGGCTACAGACCCACCCGTTACCCAGTCTGGCTACAGACCCACCGTTACCCAGTCTGGCTACAGACCCACCCTTTACCCAGACTGGCTACAGACCCACCCGTTACCCAGTCTGGCTACAGACCCACCCGTTACCCAGTCTGGCTACAGACCCACCTGTTACCCAGTCAGGCTACAGACCCACCCGTTACCCAGTCAGGCTACAGACCCACCCGTTACCCAGTCTGGCTACAGACCCACCCGTTACCCAGTCTGGCTACAGACCCACCCGTTACCCAGTCAGGCTACAGACCCACCCGTTACCCAGTCTGGCTACAGACCCACCCTTTACTCAGTCTGGCTACAGACCCACCCGTTACCCAGTCTGGCTACAGACCCACCCTTAACTCAGTCTGGCGCAGACCCACCCTTTACTCAGTCTGGCTACAGACCCACCCTTTACCCAGACTGGCTACAGACCCACCCTTTACTCAGTCTGGCTACAGACCCACCCTTTACCCAGTCTAGCTACAGACCCACCCTTTACCCAGACTGGCTACAGACCCACCCTTTACTCAGTCTGGCTACAGACCCACCCTTTACCCAGTCTGGCTACAGACCCACCCGTTACCCAGTCTGGCTACAGACCCACCCGTTACCCAGTCTGGCTACAGACCCACCCTTTACTCAGTCTGGCTACAGACCCACCCTTTACCCAGTCTGGCTACAGACCCACCCGTTACCCAGTCTGGCTACAGACCCACCCTTTACCCAGTCTGGCTACAGACCCACCCGTTACCCAGACTGGCTACAGACCCACCCTTTACCCAGACTGGCGCAGACCCACCCTTTACTCAGTCTGGCTACAGACCCACCCTTTACCCAGACTGGCTACAGACCCACCCGTTACCCAGTCTGGCTACAGACCCACCCGTTACTCAGTCTAGCTACAGACCCATCCTATACCCAGTCTGGCTACAGACCCACCCTTTACCCAGACTGCCTACAGACCCACCCTATACCCAGTCTGGCTACAGACCCACCCGTTACTCAGACTGGCTACAGACCCACCCTTTACCCAGTCTGGCTACAGACCCACCCGTTACCCAGACTGGCTACAGACCCACCCTTTACCCAGTCTGGCTACAGACCCACCCGTTACCCAGTCTAGCGACAGACCCACCCGTTACCCAGTCTGGCTACAGACCCACCCGTTACCCAGACTGGCTACAGACCCACCCGTTACTCAGACTGGCTACAGACCCACCCTTTACCCAGACTGGCTACAGACCCACCCGTTACCCAGACTGGCTACAGACCCACCCGTTACTCAGACTGGCTACAGACCCACCCTTTACCCAGACTGGCTACAGACCCACCCTTTACCCAGTCTGGCTACAGACCCACCCTTTACCCAGACTGGCTACAGACCCACCCGTTACCCAGACTGGCTACAGACCCACCCGTTACCCAGTCTGGCTACAGACCCACCCGTTACCCAGTCTGGCTACAGACCCACCCGTTACTCAGTCTGGCTACAGACCCACCCTTTACCCAGTCTGGCTACAGACCCACCCGTTACTCAGTCTGGCTACAGACCCACCCGTTACCCAGTCTGGCTACAGACCCACCCTTTACCCAGTCTGGCTACAGACCCACCCTTTACCCAGTCTGGCTACAGACCCACCCTTTACTCAGTCTAGCTACAGACCCACCCTTTACTCAGTCTGGCTACAGACCCACCCTTTACTCAGTCTGGCTACAGACCCACCCTTTACTCAGTCTAGCTACAGACCCACCCTTTACCCAGTCTGGCTACAGACCCACCCGTTACTCAGTCTGGCTACAGACCCACCCGTTACCCAGTCTGGCTACAGACCCACCCTTTACCCAGTCTGGCTACAGACCCACCCGTTACTCAGTCTGGCTACAGACCCACCCGTTACCCAGACTGGCTACAGACCCACCCGTTACCCAGTCTGGCTACAGACCCACCCGTTACCCAGTCTGGCTACAGACCCACCCGTTACTCAGTCTGGCTACAGACCCACCCGTTACCCAGACTGGCTACAGACCCACCCGTTACCCAGTCTGGCTACAGACCCACCCTTTACCCAGTCAGGCTACAGACCCACCCTTTACCCAGTCTGGCTACAGACCCACCCGTTACCCAGTCTGGCTACAGACCCACCCTTTACTCAGTCTGGCTACAGACCCACCCTTTACCCAGTCAGGCTACAGACCCACCCGTTACCCAGTCTGGCTACAGACCCACCCTTTACCCAGTCAGGCTACAGACCCACCATAATGAGGTTGACTCCTGACTGCCCTCTGAAGTGGGCTGAATGAAAAGTTGATATCAGTGAATGGAACCGAGGACACGTGCAGCATCAGAATCATCAACTCACTGACTGACCAGCACCTTCTACTTATTGAATCATAGAATCATAGAATTTACAGTGCAGAAGGAGGGCATTCGGCCCATCGAGTCTGCACCAGCTCTTTGAAAGAACACCCTACTCAAGCACACGCCTCCACTCTATCCCCGTAACCCAGCAACCCCACCTAACCTTTTCTGACACTAAGGACAATTTAGCGTGGCCAATCCACCTAACTTTGGACTGTGGGAGGAAACCGAAGCAACCGGAGGAAACTCACGCGGACACGGGGAGAAAGTGTAAATTCCACACAGACAGTGACCCGAGGCTGCAATCGAACCTGGGTCCCTGACGCTGTGAGGCAGCAGTGCTAACTATAGTGCCATTGTGAATCAACCTGTAAACCTCACAAATGGCTGGCTGTAAGAACGGGAGAGACTCCTGGTCAGATATGCCTGGGTGGAGTGGCACCCCTCAAGCTATAAGAACATAAGAACTAGGAGCAGGAGTCGGCCATCTGGCCCCTCGAGCCTGCTCCGCCATTCAATGAGATCATGGCTGATCTTTTGTGGACTCAGCTCCACTTTCCGGCCCGAACACCATAACCCTTAATCCCTTTATTCTTCAAAAAACTATCTATCTTTACCTTAAAAACATGTAATGAAGGAGCCTCAACTGCTTCACTGGGGAAGGAATTCCATAGATTCAGAACCCTTTGGGTGAAGAAGTTCCTCCTAAACTCAGTCCTAAATCTACTTCTCCTTATTTTGAGGCTATGTCCCCTAGTTCTGCTGTCACCCGCCAGTGGAAACAACCTGCCCGCATCTATCCTATCTATTCCCTTCATAATTTTAAATGTTTCTATAAGATCCCCCCTCATCCTTCTAAATTCCAACGAGTACAGTCCCAGTCTACTCAACCTCTCCTCATAATCCAACCCCTTCAGCTCTGGGATTAACCTAGTGAATCTCCTCTGCACACCCTCCAGTGCCAGTATGTCCTTTCTCAGGTAAGGAGACCAAAACCGAACACAATACTCCAGGTGTGGCCTCACTAACACCTTATGACTAACAATTGCAGTATAATCTCCCTAGTCTTAAACTCCAAGCCTCTGGCAACAGACTAGTGACCTGTTGGGGTAAAAATTGCTGTGGTATCAGATGAAAGTCAGCCTTGTGCACTACTAGATTGGGAAAAGAAACAGCAACAACACACATCCCCACAGGCAAGAACACTGTGACGGGCAGGTCAAAGAAACCCACTGAAACTTTATAAATATAATCAGTCCCACAGTCATTAAATACTTAGGTTCAAAACTCACTTTTCAAATTTATTCATGTTCTGCGAGCATTCCCATCCCGAATTGCTGCTCCTACTCTGCTGGGAAGGAGAGAGGGTGCTTCACACTGTGAAACAGGAGAGAGACATGGTTTGTTAATCAAGAGTATCTTTACTTTGCTTTTAGCTCTGGAAAGGCAGGTGGCAGGGGAATGACATTGTGATCAAAGTCCTGAAAGTGCGTGACTGGACCACACGGAAAAGCCGGGACTTCAACGAGGAGTATCCAAAACTCAGGTGAGTGCAGTATGTGCGTGGGGTTGGATTTAGGGAATGAGTGTGGGGGTGGGGGGTGGGATGCGTGCGGGATCGGATTTGGGATGAGTGTGGGACTGGGATGTGTGGAGTGGGGTTTGGGATGAGTGTGGAGTGGGGTTTGGGATGAGTGTGGGGTGGGATGTGGGATGAGTGTGGGGGTGGGATGTGGGATGAGTGTGGGGGTGGGATGTGGGATGAGTGTGGGATGAGTGTGGGGGTGGGGTTTGGGATGAGTGTGGGGTGGGATGTGGGATGAGTGTGGGGGTGGGATGTGGGATGAGTGTGGGGGTGGGATGTGGGAATGAGCATGGGGTGGGATGTGGGATGAGCGTGAGGTTGGGATGTGGGATGAGCGTGGGGTTGGGATGTGGGATGATTGTGGGGGTGGGATTTGGGATGAGTGTGGGGTGGGGTTTGGGATGAGTGTGGGGGTGGGGTTTGGGATGAGTGTGGGGGTGGGGTTTGGGATGAGCGTGGGGTGGGATGTGGGATGAGTGTGGGGGTGGGGTTTGGGATGAGCGTGGGGTGGGATGTGGGATGAGCGTGGGGTTGGGATTTGGGATGATTGTGGGGGTGGGATTTGGGATGAGTGTGGGGTGGGATTTGGGATGAGTGTGGGATGTGGGATGAGTGTGGGGGTGGGGTTTGGGATGAGCGTGGGGTGGCATGTGGGATGAGTGTGGGGGTGGGGTTTGGGATGAGCGTGGGGGGGATTTGGGATGAGTGTGGAGTGGGGTTTGGGATGAGTGTAGGGGTGGGATGTGGGATGAGTGTGGGGGTGGGGTTTGGGATGAGTGTGGGGTGGGGTTTGGGATGAGTGTGGGGGTGGGATTTGGGATGAGTGTGGGGGTGGGGTTTGGGATGAGGGTGGAGTGGGGTTTGGGATGAGTGTGGGGGTGGGATTTGGGATGAGCGTGGGTTGGGATTTGGGATGAGTGTAGGGGTGGGGTTTGGGATGAGGGTGGAGTGGGGTTTGGGATGAGTGTGGGGGTGGGATTTGGGATGAGCGTGGGGTGGGGTTTGGGATGAGTGGGGGTGGAATTTGGGATGAGCGTGGGGTGGGATGTGGGGTTGAGCATTGGGTGGGGTTTGGGATGAGCGTGGGGTGTGGGGGTGGGATGTGGGGATGAGTGTGGGGTGGGATTTGGGATGAGTGTGGGTTGGGATTTGGGATGAGTGTGGTTGGGATGTGGGATGAGTGTGGGGTGGGATGTGGGATGAGTGTGTGGGTGGGATGTGGGATGAGTGTGGGTTGGGATTTGGGATGAGTGTGGGTTGGGATTTGTGATGAGTGTGGGGGTGGGGTTTGGGATGAGGGTGGGGTGGGATGTGGGGATGAGTGTGCAGTGGGGTTTGGGATGAGTGGAGTGGGGTTTGGGATGAGTGTGCAGTGGGGTTTGGGATGAGCGTGGGGTGGGGTTTGGGATGATCGTGGAGTGGGGTTTGGGATGAGCGTGGGGTGGGGTTTGGGATGATCGTGGAGTGGGGTTTGGGATGAGCGTGGGGTGGGGTTTGGGATGATCGTGGAGTGGGGTTTGGGATGAGTGTGGGGGTGGGGTTTGGGATGAGCGTGGGGTGGGGTTTGGGATGAGCGTGGGGTGGGGTTTGGGATGAGCGTGAGGTGGGGTTTGGGATGAGCGTGGGGTGGGATGTTGTGCATCTTGTTGGATTGAGGGTGGGGTGTTAGCCTGCGATTGGAGGTGGGATATGGGTGTGAGCAGAATTTTCTGTGTCTCCTCTTTATTTTAATAATATTCTTCTGTCTGTTTTTGCAGAATATTCTCACATCCCAACGTGCTGCCGGTTCTTGGAGCCTGTCAGTCACCACCTGCCCCACACCCCATCATAATCACACATTGGATGCCTTATGGGTCTCTCTACAATGTCCTGCATGAGGGAACAAGTGAGTTTGGAGCGAAATGAAGAGTTTGTAAAAACCTGAAAGCAGCTCAGGAGATTAAGCAAATCCCGCTATGTGGGCGGGAATGTTGCAGCTTTCTATGGGGTTAAATCTCCCTTTGCAGCACTTGAGCTAGAACTGGAAAAGGAAGAAGCTGCATTTATCTCTTGCCTTTGTAGTGTTTCCTAGACCATGAGTTACTTACAGAATGCAGTTGGTGTCATTAACTCGGCACTCCCCCACTCCACACACACACAAATTGGGGGAATGTCACCCAGGTTTTTCAATCCTCATCCCTCTGGATGGATCGATTGGTAGGAAGACTCAGTCAGTGACAGCCACCATTGCCCACTGACCTCACTCTGTAAAGCTCGCACGTCCAGAATAAACACTTGGAACTGCCCTACGTTGCGAGCTTTTAAAATCTAGAGAAACCTAGAAGTAGGGATACACTCAAAGCCAGAATTAGATGATTGCGGAGGAAGATGCGGGCCCTCGGGCAGGGTGGGGTGGAGATTAGAAACATGGGGAGGGTTGAAGCTCTGGGAGGGATGTAGAGGTGAGGTGAGAGTTTTCAAATGGGCATTGCCTCATCGAGAATCAGTGTAAATCAGCTGGCACAGGTGATGATAGATACTTGTTACGAGTAAGGACACAGGCAGCAGAGTTTTGGATGACCTCAAGTTTCAAAAGGGTAGAAAAAGGGAATGCATTGGAATTGTTGAGTCTTGAAGCTCCTCTGCCAATATTGAAGAGACTCACCTGACAAGACAGCTCAAAAATTATATCTGAAGAGTGTTCAATCTGCTGTGACCCCCCCCCCCCCCCCCCCCCCCCCCCCCCCCCCCCCAGCCATTCAGCTCACCTGTCTGTGAGCGGGAGCTGTTCCACTTAGGCCCCGTGCTCCACCTGGGCCCCGTGCTCCACCTGGGCCCCGTGCTCCACCTGGGCCCCGTGCTCCACCTGGGCCCCGTGCTCCACCTGGGCCCCGTGCTCCACCTGGGCCCCGTGCTCCACCTGGGCCCCGTGCTCCACCTGGGCCCCGTGCTCCACCTGGGCCCCGTGCTCCACCTGGGCCCCGTGCTCCACCTGGATTTGAGCCTGTGTAGGAGTTGGAGGTGACAGTTTGGGAGATTCCAGGTTTGCAGTATGCAGGGTGGGGCATGAGACCAAAACGTATGCTCAAATTATCATGAGAGCAAACCTGGCATTGCCTGCCCTCTGCCAGCCCAGTGCCAGCACTCTGCCTGCCCCCAGCCAGCTCTCTGCCTGCCCTCTGCCTGCCCCCAGCCAGCTCGGCCTGCCCTCTGCCAGCTCGGCCTGCCAGCTCTCTGCCTGCCCTCTGCCAGCTCTGCCCGCCCAGTGCTTGCCCTCTGACAGCTCTGCCTGCCCTCTGCCAGCTCTGCCTGCCCTCTGCCAGCTCTGCCTGCCCTCTGCCAGCCCTCTGCCAGCTCTGCCAGCCCTCTGCCAGCTCTGCCTGCCCTCTGCCAGCTCTGCCTGCCCTCTGCCAGCTCTGCCTGCCCTCTGCCAGCTCTGCCTGCCCTCTGCCAGCTCTGCCTGCCCTCTGCCAGCTCTGCCTGCCCTCTGCCAGCTCTGCCTGCCCTCTGCCTGCCCTCTGCCTGCCTCTGCCAGCTCTGCCTGCCCTCTGCCAGCTCTGCCTGCCCTCTGCCAGCTCTGCCTGCCCTCTGCCAGCTCTGCCTGCCCTCTGCCAGCTCTGCCTGCCCTCTGCCAGCTCTGCCTGCCCTCTGCCAGCTCTGCCTGCCTCTGCCAGCTCTGCCTGCCCTCTGCCAGCTCTGCCTGCCCTCTGCCAGCTCTGCCTGCCCAGTGCCTGCCCTCTGCCAGCTCTGCCTGCCCTCTGCCAGCTCTGCCTGCCCTCTGCCAGCTCTGCCTGCCCTCTGCCAGCTCTGCCTGCCCTCTGCCAGCTCTGCCTGCCCTCTGCCAGCTCTGCCTGCCCTCTGCCAGCTCTCTGCCTGCCCTCTGCCAGCTCTCTGCCTGCCCCCAGCCAGCCCTCTGCCTGCCCCCAGCCAGCTCTGCCAGCTCTCTGCCAGCCCCCAGCCTGCCCTCTGCCTGCCCTCAGCCACCTCTGCCAGCCCTCTGCCTGCCCCCAGCCAGCTAACTAGTCTGACGTCGCCCCACTACTTGGACAATAACTGTCTCCTCCAATGTTTGTTCTGTCCTTTTCAGACTTTGTGGTGGACCAGACTCAGGCGGTGAAGTTTGCATTGGATATTGCCCGGGGGCTGGCTTTCCTGCACACCCTGGAGCCCCTCATCGCCAGACATTATGTCAACAGCAAGAGCATCATGGTGAGCTGTCTGCATCCACATTCACTCACAAACTGCTCGGGGCAATTATATGCCAGCCAGTCGCCGAGCAGCAGAGGATGGTGTGTGTGTGTGGGGGGGGGGGGGGGGTGTGGGGGGTCGGGTCGGTGTGGGGGGTCGGGTCAGTGTGAGGGGTGGGTCAGTGTGAGGGGTCGGGTCGGTGTGGGGTCGGGTCAGTGTGAGGGGTCGGGTCGGTGTGGGTGGGGGTCGGGTCGGTGTGCGGGTCGGTGTGGGGGGGTCGGGTCGGTGTGGGGGTCGGGTCAGTGGGGGGGGTCGGGTCGGTGTGGGGGGGTCGGGTCGGTGGGGGGGTCGGGTCGGTGTGAGGGGTCGGGTCGGTGTGGGGTCGGTGTGGGCGGTGGGGTCGGTGTGGGGTGGGGGGTGGGGTCGGGGTGGGGTCGGTGTGGGGGGGCGGGTCGGTGTGGGGGTCGGGTCGGTGTGCGGGTCGGTGTGGGGGGGCGGGTCGGTGTGGGGGGGGCGGGTCGGTGTGGGGGGTCGGGTCGGTGTGGGGGTCGGGTCAGTGGGGGGGGTCGGGTCGGTGTGGGGGGTCGGGTCGGTGTGGGGGGCGGGTCGGTGTGGGGGGCGGGTCGAGTTGTGGGAGGTCGGGGTCGGTGTGCGGGGCTGATCGGTGTGTGGGGGCGGGTCAGTGTGGGGGAGGGTGGCAGTTGTGGGGGCGGGTCAGTGTGGGGGGCGGGTCGGTCGTGGTCGGGCGGGTCAGTGTGGGGGGCGGTCAGTGTGGGGGGTCGGGTCGGTGTGGGGGCTGATCGGTGTGGGGGCGGGTCGGTCAGTGTGGCGGGCGGGTGCCGTGTGGGGGGTCGAGTCAGCTGTGGGGGGCGGGTCAGTGGTGGGGGCGGGTCAGTGTCGGGGGCGGGTCAGTGTTGGGGGCGGGGTCAGTGGGGGGGTCGAGTCAGTGTGGGGGGCGGGGGTCAGTTGTGGGGGCGGGTCAGTTGTGGGGGCGGGTCAGTGTGGGGGGAGGGTCGGTGTGGGGGGCGGGCAGTGTGAGGGGGCGGGTCAGTGTGGGGCGGGTCAGTGTGGGGGGCGGGTCAGTGTGGGGGGCGGGTCAGTGTGGGGGGGGGTCAGTGTGGGGGGATGGGTCAGTGTGGGGGCGGGGTCAGTGTGGGGGGTGGGTCAGTGTGGGGGGTGGGTCAGTGTGGGGGCGGGGTCAGTGTGGGGGCGGGTCAGTGTGGGGGGGCGGGTCGGTGTGGGGGGCGGGTCGGTGTGGGGGGCGGGTCGGTGTGGGGGGCGGGTCAGTGTGGGGGGGCGGGTCAGTGTGGGGGATCGGGTCGGTGTGGGGGCTGATCGGTGTGGGGGGGGTCAGTGTGGGGGCGGGTCAGTGTGGGGGCGGGTCAGTGTGGGGGGTCGGGTCAGTGTGGGGGGTCGGGTCGGTGTGCGGTGTGGGGTCGGTGTGCGGTGGGGGGGTCGGGTCGGTGTGGGGTCAGTGTGGGGGGTGGGGTCGGTGTGGGGGGGGGGTCGGTGTGGGGGGGGTCGGGTCGGTGTGGGGTCGGTGTGGGGGGGGTCAGTGTGGGGGGGTGGGGTCGGTGTGGGGTCGGTGTGGGGGGGGGGGTCAGTGTGGGGGGGGTGGGGTCGGTGTGGGAAGGGGTGTCAGTGTGGGGGGGTGGGGTCGGTGTGGGGGGGTGGGGTCCCAGGTTTGATCCCGGCTCTGGGTCACTGTCCGTGTGGAGTTTGAACATTCTCCCCGTGTCTGCGTGGGTTTCACCCTCACAACCCAAAGATGTGCAGGGGAGGTGGATTGGCCACGCTAAATTGCTCCTTAATTGGAAAAACATTAATTGGGTACTCTAAATTTATTAAAAAAAAAAGACATCCTGATCCTCCCTCACTAATTCAACACTCCTGCTCCCAACCATCTTGTGGAGAAACCTGTTGTAAACTACCTGCATTGGGTGAGGAGGGAAGGATTAGTGGCCATTGTTCTGCCTTGTGTAGTTGAATAGTAAGATACCAGAGGATGTTTCCGGCAAAAATGGGTTCCATTGGAGCACTGAGATGATTAGTGGTTCCCTGTAAACAAGACTTTTCCAGTAAAACAACCCCTTAAGTAGGAGATGTTTCTGATCAGTCAAGCCTGAGGGATAGGCCCTATACTGAATCATACCTGAAGGCGAAGGGTTAAATCACGAAGGAGATTACACTGAGGCTGCATTCCCTGGAATTCAGAAGCTTTAAGGTGCTTTGGTCAAAGTCTTCAAGGTGTTAAGAGGACCAAGTTGGGGAGATAAAGAGAAACTATTCTGGCGAACTGACAGTTTAATACAGGAGACATTGGAGCGATTTGACGAAATGTGAACAAAGTCCCATAGCGAGTGCGTTTAGCCGCGTGTTTCCCGGTGTTCACAGCACCGAGACTCACAACGCTGGGCACAGCGCCGAGACTCACAACGCTGGGCACAGCGCCGAGAGTCACAACGCTGGGCACAGCCCCGAGAATCACAACGCTGGGCACAGCGCCGAGAATCACAACGCTGGGCACAGCCCCGAGAATCACAACGCTGGGCACAGCGCCGAGAGTCACAACGCTGGGCACAGCCCCGAGAATCACAACGCTGGACACAGCGCTGGGCACAGCGCCGAGAATCACAACGCTGGGCACAGCGCCGAGAGTCACAACGCTGGGCACAGCGCCGAGAATCACAACGCTGGGCACAGCGCCGAGAATCACAACGCTGGGCACAGCACCGAGAGTCACAACGGCACTGGGCACAGCGCTGAGAATCACAACGCTGGGCACAGCGCCGAGAGTCACAACGCCGGGCACAGTGCCGAGCATCACAGCGCTGGGCACTGGGCACAGCGCCGAGAATCACAACGCTGGGCACAGCGCCGAGAATCACAACGCTGGGTACAGCGCCGAGAATCACAACGCTGGGCACAGCGCCGAGAATCACAACGCTGGGCACAGCGCCGAGAGTCACAACGCTGGGCACTGGGCACAGCGCCGAGAGTCACAACGCTGGGCACAGCGCCGAGAATCACAACGCTGGGCACAGCGCCGAGAATCACAACGCTGGGCACAGCGCCGAGAATCACAACGCTGGGCACAGCGCCGAGAATCACAGTGCTGGGCACTGGGCACAGCGCCGAGAGTCACAACGCTGGGCACAGCGCCGAGAATCACAACGCTGGGCACAGCCCCGAGAATCACAACGCTGGGCACTGGGCACAGCGCCGAGAATCACAACGCTGGGCACAGCCCCGAGAATCACAACGCTGGGCACAGCCCTGAGAATCACAACGCTGGGCACAGCGCCGAGAGTCACAACGCTGAGAATCACAACGCTGGGCACTGGGCACAGCGCCGAGAATCACAACGCTGGGCACAGCCCCGAGAATCACAACGCTGGGCACAGCCCCGAGAATCACAACGCTGGGCACAGCCCCGAGAGTCACAACGCTGGGCACAGCGCCGAGAATCACAACGCTGGGCACAGCGCCGAGAGTCACAACGCTGGGCACAGCGCCGAGAATCACAGTGCTGGGCACTGGGCACAGCGCCGAGAATCACAACGCTGGGCACAGCCCCGAGAATCACAACGCTGGGCACAGCCCTGAGAATCACAACGCTGGGCACAGCCCCGAGAATCACAACGCTGGGCACTGGGCACAGCGCCGAGAATCACAACGCTGGGCACAGCGCCGAGAATCACAACGCTGGGCACAGCGCCGAGAATCACAACGCTGGGCACAGCGCCGAGAATCACAACGCTGGGCACAGCGCCGAGAGTCACAGCGCTGGGCACAGCGCCGAGAATCACAACGCTGGGCACAGCGCCGAGAGTTACAACGCTGGGCACAGCGCCGAGAGTTACAACGCTGGGCACAGCCCCGAGAATCACAACGCTGGGCACAGCGCCGAGAATCGCAACGCTGGGCACAGCGCCGAGAATCGCAACGCTGGGCACAGCGCCGAGAGTCACAACGCTGGGCACTGGGCGCAGCGCCGAGAGTCACAATGCTGGGCACAGCCCCGAGAATCACAACGCTGGGCACTGGGCACAGCGCCGAGAATCACAACGCTGGGCACAGCCCCGAGAGTCACAACGCTGGGCACAGCGCCGAGAATCACAACGCTGGGCACAGCGCCGAGAATCACAACGCTGGGCACAGCGCCGAGAGTCACAACGCTGGGCACTGGGCACAGCGCCGAGAGTCACAACGCTGGGCACAGCCCCGAGAATCACAACGCTGGGCACAGCGCCGAGAGTCACAACGCTGGGCACAGCGCCGAGAATCACAACGCTGGGCACAGCCCCGAGAATCACAACGCCGGGCACAGCCCCGAGAATCACAACGCTGGGCACAGCGCCGAGAATCACAACGCTGGGCACAGCCCCGAGAATCACAACGCTGGGCACAGCGCCGAGAATCACAACGCTGGGCACAGCGCCGAGAATCACAACGCTGGGCACAGCCCCGAGAATCACAACGCTGGGCACAGCGCCGAGAATCACAACGCTGGGCACAGCGCCGAGAGTCACAACGCTGGGCACAGCGCCGAGAGTCACAACGCTGGGCACAGCCCCGAGAGTCACAGCGCTGGGCACAGCCCCGAGAGTCACAGCGCTGGGCACTGGGCACAGCGCCGAGAATCACAACGCTGGGCACAGCGCCGAGAGTCACAACGCTGGGTACAGCGCCGAGAGTCACAACGCTGTCAAACGGCACTCGGGTTAGTTGGGGCGGGGGAGGGTGGGTAATCAGCGGGGAACACGCGGCCAAGGCCGTGCACAGCCCCGCTTTCAGCACACCGGGACTGCTTAGTGTAGCATTGAGTCCCGGCGTGACTCCCTCACACCCTGGGCCCCCCAACACCTGCGCAGGCCGCCCCACAAGCCCCAACGCAGTAGGAGGGTCCCTGGGCCCCCCAACACCCGTGCAGGCTGCCCCACAAGCCCCAACGCAGTAGGAGGCCCCCCCCCCCACAATCCGATCGCCACCGTGCAAACAATGGCAGCATATCCTGGTAATGCCCCTGGCAGTGCCAGGCTGGTAGTGCCAGGCTGTCAGGGTGCCTCCCTGCCCAAAAGGACATGCAGTCGGGGGCCTGCAATCCCCTGGGAGACCCCCACGAGTGTTCTGTGTGGAGGCCAGTTCTGAATGGCATTTGCTCGAGGTTTCTTGAGGCGATGGGGTTGAATCCCACTGCCACCTCACAGCTCCAGGGTACCAGGTTCAATTCCAGCCTCCGGTGATCGTGTGGAGTCTGCACGTTCTCCCCGTATCTGTGTGGGTTTAACATAGAACATAGAACGATACAGCGCAGTACAGGCCCTTCGGCCCACGATGTTGCACCGACATGGAAAGTCAAAAACTAAAGGCCATCTAACCTACTTTATGCCATTATCATCCATATGCTTATCCAATAAACTTTTAAATGCCCTCAATGTTGGCGAGTTCACTACTGTTGCAGGTAGGACATTCCACGGCCTCACCACTCTTTGCGTAAAAAACCCACCTCTGACCTTTGTCCTATATCTATTACCCCTCAATTTAAGGCTATGTCCCCTCGTGCTAGCCACCTCCATCCGCGGGAGAAGGTTCTCACTGTCCACCCTATCTAACCCTCTGATCATTTTGTATGCCTCTATTAAGTCACCTCTTAACCTTCTTCTCTCTAACGAAAACAACCTCAAGTCCATCAGCCTTTCCTCATAAGATTTTCCCTCCATACCAGGCAACATCCTGGTAAATCTCCTCTGCACCCGTTCCAAAGCTTCCACGTCCTTCCTATAATGAGGCGACCAGAACTGTACGCAATACTCCAAATGCGGCCGTACCAGAGTTTTGTACAACTGCAACATGACCTCATGGCTCTGGAACTCAATCCCTCTACCAATAAAGGCCAACACACCATAGGCCTTCTTCACAACCCTATGAACCTGGGTGGCAACTTTCAGGGATCTACGTACATGGACACCGAGATCCCTCTGCTCATCCACACTGTTAAGAATTTTATCATTAGCCAAATATTCCGCATTCCTGTTATTCTTTCCAAAGTGAATCACCTCACACTTCTCTACATTAAACTCCATTTGCCACCTCTCAGCCCAGCTCTGCAGCTTATCTATGTCCCTCTGTAACCTGCAACATCCTTCCACACTGTCTACAACTCCACCGACTTTAGTGTCGTCTGCAAATTTACTCACCCAACCTTCTGTGCCCTCCTCTAGGTCATTTATAAAAATGACAAACAGCAACGGCCCCAGAACAGATCCTTGTGGTACGCCACTCGTAACTGAACTCCATTCTGAACATTTGCCATCAACCACCACCCTCTGTCTTCTTTCAACTAGCCAATTTCTGATCCACATCTCTAAATCACCCTCAATCCCCAGCCTCCGTATTTTCTGCAATAGACGACCGTGGGGAACCTTATCAAACGCTTTACTGAAATCCATATACACCACATCAACTGCTCTACCCTCGTCTACCTGTTCAGTCACCTTCTCAAAGAACTCGATAAGGTTTGTGAGGCATGACCTACCCTTCACAAAACCATGCTGCCTATCCCTAATCATATTATTCCTATCTAGATGATTATAAATCGTATCTCTTATAATCCTCTCCAAGACTTTACCCACAACAGACGTGAGGCTCACCGGCCTATAGTTACCGGGGTTATCTCTACTCCCCTTCTTGAACAAAGGGACCACATTTGCTATCCTCTGGCACTTTTTAGATCCTTCCTCGCTTCCTTGTAACTATCAAGCGCCCCAACTGAAACTTCACGCCTCATCTTCACATAGGCCTCCTTCTTCCTCTTAACAAGAGATTCCACTTCTTTGGTAAACCACGGTTCCCTCGCTCGACCCCTTCCTCCCTGCCTGACTGGTACGTACTTATCAAGAACATGCAATAGCTGTTCCTTGAACAAGCTCCACATATCCAGTGTGCCCAACCCTTGCAGCCTACTTCTCCAACCTACACATCCTAAGTCATGTCTAATGGCATCATAATTGCCCTTCCCCCAGCTATAACTCTTGCCCTGCGGGGTATACTTATCCCTTTCCATCACTAACGTAAAGGTCACCGAATTGTGGTCACTGTTTCCAAAGTGCTCACCTACCTCCAGATCTAACACCTGGCCTGGTTCATTACCCAAAACCAAATCCAAGGTGACCTCGCCTCTTGTTGGCCTGTCAACATATTGTGTTAGGAAACCCTCCTGCACACATTGTACAAAGAACGACCCATCTAATGTATTCGAACTATATCTTTTCCAGTCAATATTTGGAAAGTTAAAGTCTCCCATAACAACTACCCTGTTACTTTCGCTCTTTTCCAGAATCATCTTCGCCATCCTTTCCTCTACATCCCTAGAACTATTAGGTGGCCTATAGAAAACTCCCAACAAGGTGACCTCTCCTTTCCTGTTTCTAACCTCAGCCCATACTACCTCGGAAGAAGAGTCCCCATCTAGCATCCTTTCCGCCACCGTAATACTGTCCTTGACTAGCAGCGCCACACCTCCCCCTCTTTTGCCCCCTTCTCTGAGCTTACTAAAACACCTAAACCCCGGACCTGCAATAACCATTCCTGTCCCTGCTCTATCCGTGTCTCTGAAATGGCCACAACATCGAAGTCCCAGGTACCAACCCATGCTGCCAGTTCCCCTACCTTATTTCGTATACTCCTGGCATTGAAGTAGACACACTTCAAACCACCTACCTGAACACTGGCACCCTCCTGCGAAGTCAAATCTGTGCTCCTGACCTCTATACTCTCAATCTCCCGTACCCCAAAACTACAATCCAGGTTCCCATGTCCCTGCTGAATTAGTTTAAACCCCCCCAAAGAGCACTAACAAATCTCCCCCCCAGGATATTGGTACTCCTCAGGTTCAGATGTAGACCATCCTGTCTATAGAGGTCCCACCTTCCCCAGAAAGAGCCCCAGTTATCCAGAAATGTGAATCCCTCCCACCCTCTGGGTGTTGCGGTTTCCTCCCACAGACGAAAGATGTGCAGGTTAGGTGGATTGGCCATGATAAATTGCACTTTAGTGTCCAAAAGGATAGGTGGGGTTACAGGGATAGGGTGAAGACGTGTGCTTAAATAGGGCGTTCTTTCCAAGGGCTGATGGGCCAAATGTCCTTCTGCACTGTAAGTTCTATTGTTCTATGGTCACCGTTTGAAACTCTCTTTGAGCAGTAGTTGATGTCTGACTAATTTGTAAAAGTGGTGGTTTATTGAGGGAGCACAGTCAGAGCCAGGTTCACAGCACTAGAACAAAGAAAAGTACAGCACAGGAACAGGCCCTTCGGCCCTCCAAGCCTGTGCCGACCATGCTGCCCGTCTAAACTAAAATCTTCCACACATCCGGGGTCCGTATCCCTCTTTTCCCATCCTATTCATGTATTTGTCAAGATGCCCCTTAAACGTCACTATCGTCCCTACTTCCACCACCTCTTCCGGCAGCGAGTTCCAGGCACCCACTATCCTCTGTGTAAAAAAACTTGTCTCGTACATCTCCTCTAAACTTTGCCCATCGCACCTTAAACCTATGCCCCCTAGTAATTGACCCCTCTACCCTGGGAAAAAGCCTCTGACTATCCACTCTGTCTATGCCCCTCATAATTTTGTAGACCTCTATCAGGTCACCCCCTCAGCCGCCTTCGTTCAAGTGAGAACAAGCCAAGTTTATTCAACCTCTCCTCATAGCTAATGCGCCCCATGCCGGGCAACATCCTGGTAAATCTCTTCTGCACCCTCTCTAAAGCCTCCACATCCTTCTGGTAGTGTGGCAACCAGAATTGAACACTATACTCCAAGTGTGGCCTAACTAAGGTTCTATACAGCTGCAACATGACTTGCCAATTTTTATACTCAACGCCCCAGCCAATGAAGGCAAGCATGCCGTATGCCTTCTTGACTACCTTCTGGATTGGATTGGATTGGATTTGTTTATTGTCACGTGTACCGAGGTACAGTGAAAAGTATTTTTCTGCAAGGATACCAGCTGGCAGAGGTATTCACAGACATCTTTAACCTATCCCTACTTCACTCCGAGGTCCGCACCTGCTTCAAGAAGACCACCATCATATACCGGCTTCTCTACCTGTGTTGCCCCTTTCAGTGACCTGTGGACCTGTACACCCAGATCTCTCTGACTGTCAATACTACAGCTGACTCAGCTTTTCAGAGACAAAGGAAGAATGTGAAAGCAACAGTGCCGGGGGATTGGATAGTTCGGGGAAAGGACTGGAGTTTGTGTGGCCATGGGTTTGTCTCCAGGATGGTGTGTTACCTCCTTGGTGCCAGGGTGAAGAATGTCATTGATTGGCTGCAAAGAGGGGAGGGTGAACAGCCAGCGTTACAGTGCGTATCGGTAGCAACAACACCGGTGGAAACAGGGATGTGGTCCTGTAGGCAGAGTGTAGGAAGCTAGCACAGAAACTAGCAGGCAGCATTTCAAAGGTAGTTACTCCCAGTGCCGTGTACAAGTGAGTATAAATAGGGAAGGAGGGTGGAGCAGACAAATGCATTGGCTGTAGAGATGGTGCAGGAGGGAGGACTTTCAATTCCTCGGACATTGAGACCAGCTCCAGGGGAGATGGTACTTGACGGGGCAGAAAGGTAAATATCTGTGGACAGGATGGAGAAGTTGGGGTGTTCCTCCTGGGAGGACACGGCTAGTAGAAGATTTACTGAGAATTACATCAAATTTAAAGCAAGAAACAGGCCATTTGGTTCCAATGATAGATATGCTCAAACTCATCATGGGCCTGGACAGAATAGACAGAGAAGATCCCCTCCCATTGGTGGAGAACCAGGGGACATCAATTTAGTGAATGGCAAAAGAACAGAAGGAGACTTGTTCACACACCAACATGTGTTTAGGATCACAAATGCATGGTTTGAGAATGTGGAGCAGACAGATTTAATCGTGAGTAGAAGAGAATTGGCAATTTTCCAAGGGGAATAACCTTGTAGGACTAGAGGAAAGGGTTGGAGAGTGATACGAGGCTGAATCAATTACATTTTGATTCTGAAACATGAACAGGAGCCTTTTCTCTCACAGCTCAGCCACATTTATCATTTTCTGTTTTGTGATGAACAGATTGATGAGGATATGACAGCTCGAATCAGCATGGCCGACGTCAAGTTCTCCTTCCAATGCCCAGGAAGAATGTACTGCCCAGCCTGGGTAGCTCCAGAAGGTGAGGTATTCCCCTCGCATCTTTATTCCTGTTCACTGAACCATCGACAGCATTATGCACTGTGGGCATCTTCCTATCCGCATCAACATGCAGTGCAATAAAAACATGCACGCTCCAAAAGCTGAATATTAGTTCTGGTCGCCACATTATAGGAAGGATGTGGAAGCAATGGAACGGGTACAGAGGAGATTTACAAGAAGGTTGCCTGGTATGGAGGGAAGATCATATGGGGAAAGGCTGAAGGACTTGAGGCTGTTTTCGTTAGAGCGAAGAAGGTTAAGAGGTGACTTAATTGAGGCATACAAGATGATCAGAGGATTAGATAGGGTGGACAGTGAGAGCCTTTTTCCTCGGATGGTGATGTCCAGCACGAGGGGACATAGCTTTAAATTGAGGGGAGATAGATATAGGACAGATGTCAGAGGTAGGTTCTTTACTCGGAGAGTAATAAGGGCGTGGAATGCCCTGCCTGCAACAGTAGTGGACTCGCCAACACTAAGGGACTTCAAATGGTCATTGGATAGACATATGTATGATAAGGGAATAGTGTAGAGGGACTTTAGAAGGGTTTCACAGGTCGGTGCAACATCGAGGGCCGAAGGGCCTGTACTGCGCTGTAATGTTCTATGTTCCAGAATAGACACACCGTTCAATATCAGGATCAAACCAATCCAGATCAGATTGACTGTCACATAGACTGATTAAACACAATCACTGTCGGAATCCGGATCAGACAAATTCACTGTTGGACATCCGGATCAGACTAATTCACTGTTGGATATCCGGATCAGAGTAATTCACTGTTGGATATCCGGATCAGACTAATTCACTGTTGGATATCCGGATCAGAGTAATTCACTGACTGAATCCGGATCAGACTAATTCACTGTCTGAATCCGGATCAGACAAATTCACTGTCTGAATCCGGATCAGACAAATTCACTGTCTGAATCCGGATCAGACTAATTCACTGTCTGAATCCGGATCAGACTAATTCACTGTTGGATATCCGGATCAGACTCGCTGTCGGAATCCGGATCAGACAAATTCACGGTTGGATATCCGGATCAGACTAATTCACTGTTGGATATCCGGATCAGACTCACTGTCGGAATCCGGATCAGACTAATTCACTGTCGGAATCCGGATCAGACTAATTCACTGTTGGATATCCGGATCAGACTCACTGTCTGAATCCGGATCAGACTAATTCACGGTCGGAATCCGGGTCAGAGTAATTCACTGTTGGATATCCGGATCAGACTAATTCACTGTCTGAATCCGGATCAAACTAATTTACTGTTGGATATCCGGATCAGACTAATTCACTGTTGGATATCCGGATCAGACTAGTTCACTGTCAGAATCCGGATCAGACTAATTCACGGTCTGAATCCTGGTACAGACTAATTCACTGTCTGAATCCGGATCAGACTAATTCACGGTCGGAATCCGGATCAGACTAATTCACTGTCGGAATCCGGATCAGACTAATTCACTGTCTGAATCCGGATCAGACTAATTCACTGTCGGAATCCGGATCAGACAAATTCACTGTTGGATATCCGGATCAGACTAATTCACTGTCAGAATCCGGATCAGACTAATTCACCGTTGGATATCCGGATCAGACTAATTCACTGTCTGAATCCGGATCAGAGTAATTCACTGTTGGAATCCGGATCAGACTAAGTCACTGTCGGAATCCGGATCAGACAAATTCACTGTCTGAATCCGGATCAGACTAATTCACTGTCTGAATCCGGATCAGAGTAATTCACTGTCTGAATCCGGATCAAACTAATTCACTGTTGGCTATCCGGATCAGACTAATTCACTGTTGGATATACGGATCAGACAAATTCACTGTTGGATATCCGGATCAGACTAATTCACTGTTGGATATCCGGATCAGACTAATTCACTGCTGGATATACGGATCAGACTAATTCACTGTCGGAATCCGGAACAGACTAATTCACTGTCTGAATCCGGATCAGACTAATTCACTGTCTGAATTCGGATCAGACTAATTCACTGTCGGAATCCGGAACAGACTCTGTCGGAATCCGGATCAGACTAATTCACTGTTGGATATCCGGATCAGACTAATTCACTGTCGGAATCCAGATCAGACTAATTCACTGTCTGAATCCGGGTCAGACTAATTCACTGTCTGAATCCGGATCAGACTAATTCACTGTCTGAATCCAGATCAGACTAATTCACTGTCTGAATCCGGATCAGACTAATTCACTGTTGGATATACGGATCAGACTAATTCACTGTCGGAATCCGGATCAGACTAATTCACTGTCTGAATCCGGATCAGTCTAATTCACTGCCTGAATCCGGATCAGACTAATTCACTGTCGGAATCCGGATCAGACTAATTCGCTGTCGGAATCCGGATCAGACTAATTCACTGTCTGAATCCGGATCAGACTAATTCACTGTCGGAATCTGGATTAGACTAATTCACTGTTGGATATCCGGATCAGACTAATTAACTGCCTGAATCCGGATCAGACTAATTCACTGTCTGAATCCGGATCGGACTAATTCACTGTCTGAATCCGGATCGGACTAATTCACTGTCTGAATCCGGATCTGAGTAATTCACTGTCTGAATCCGGATCAGAGTAATTCACTGTTGGATATCCGGATCAGACTCACTGTCGGATATCGGGATCAGACTCACTGTCGGATATCGGGATCAGACTCACTGTCGGATATCCGGATCAGAATCGCTTTCAAATATCTGGATTAGACTCGCTGTCCGATATCTGGATCAGACTAATTCACAGCAAGAGAATTTTAGCTTTATATATGTTTTACATTCCTCTTTAACGTTCTTTGCAAGTTTACTCTCATACTCTATTTTCCCATTTAATCAACCTCTTGGCCCTCCTTTGCTGAATCCTGAACTGCTTCCAATCCTCAGGCTTGCTGCTTTTTCCAGAAAATTCCCCAGCAATACTCTTGAGAACTTCAATATCTCAAGAAGGAGGTGGCATGGTGGCGCAGTGGTTAGCACTGCTGCCTCACGGCACCCAGGACCCGGTTTTGATCCCGTCCCCGGGTTACTGTCCATGTGGAGTTTGCACATTTTCCCCATGTCTGCGTGGGTCTCACCCCCACAACCCAAAGATGTGCAGGCTAGGAGGATTGGCCACGCTAAATTGGGTGCTCTAAATTTATTTTAAAAATATGTATCAAAGGAGACAGTGTTGAGTATCCTAAATTGCATTAAGGTAGACAATTCCCTGGGCCGGATTGTGGCGACTAGCGGCTTTTCACAGTAACTGTGTTGCAGTGTTAATGTGAGCCCACTTGTGACACTAATAAATATTATTATTATTATGTATCATTTCAGTAAACTTACATTGCCCTCCTTCCAAGGCCAAAACATCCTTCCCAAGGTGTGGTATCCAGAACTGCTCCCAGTGACTCCCAGTGGGGTCTAACCAGGGTTTTATACAGCTGCAGTTTCATTGTGTAATACCAAATCTAGGATAGTATATTCCTCAGTTGGTTCCTCAACACACTAGTTTAAAAATCCATCTCGTACACACCACAGGAATTCATCCAGCACATTATTTTTGAGAATTTGGTTTGCCTGGTCTATATATAGATTAAAGTCACTCATGATTATTGTAGCACCCTTGTTACACGTATCTCTAATTCCCTGTTTAACGCTATCCCTACCGTACTACTGTTTGGAGACCAATAGGTATTTCCCACTCTGTATTGTTTCTTAGCTCCACACAGACTGATTCAACATCTGTTCTGAACCAATATCCATTCTCTGATTTGATCTTTAACAAACAGCACCACCCCACCTCCTTCCTTTTTGTCTGTCCTGAAATATTGAGTAGCCTTAGATATTCAATTTTTGAAAAAAAATTCATTTGCGGGATGTGGGCCTTGCTGGTTAGGCCAGTCATTTATTGCCCATCCCTAGTTGCCCTTCAGAAAGTGGTGGTGAGCTGCTTTCTTGAACTACTGCAATGCTTGAGGTGTAGGTAAACCCACAGTGCTGTTAGGGAGGGAGTTCCAGGATGTTGCCCCGGCGACAGTGAAGGAACGGTGATATATTTCCAAGTCAGGGTGGTGAGTGACTTGGTCACCATGTCTCCGTAATCTCACTCGTATCGTACCATTTATACCAATTTGTGTTGCTAATTTGTCCACCTTATTGTGAATGCTCTGTGATCCAGAGCATTCAGACTTGTCTTTTTAACATTTGTAAACATTTTATTTACACAATGGTCCTATTTTCTGCTGGCCTTTGTTTCCTCTGCCTTCCACTTTTCTGTCTTTTATTTTTATCTTTGTTTTCCACATTCTCCCCATGTCTGTGTAGATTTCACCCCCAGAACCCAAAGATGTGCAGGGTAGGTGGATTGGCCACGCAAATTGCTCCTTAATTGGAAAAAAAATAATTGGCTACTCTAAATTTATAAATAAAAAATGAATTTCTATCTTTGTTTTCCTCTCTTGTGTCTCCCACTCAGGTTCCCACCCCCCTGCCACTCTCGTTTAAACCCTCCCCAACACCACAGTAATTACCTGTGAGGATATTGGGCATAGTTGTGATGGTTGGAGGTCAATTATCTCAGCTCCAGGACATCACTGCAGGAGTTCCTCAGGGGAGTGGCCGAGGCCCAACCATCTTCAGCTGCTTCATCAATGACTTCCCTTCCATCATAAGGTCAGAAGTGGAGATGTTTGTGGATGACTGCACAATGTTCAGCACCATTTGCGACTCCCATGTCTGCAAATGCAGTCCATGTCCAAATGCAGCAAGGCCTGGACTAATATCCAGGCTTGGGCTGACAAGTTACATTTGTGCCACACAAGTGCCAGGCAATGACCATCTCCTACAAGAGAGGATCTGACCATCGCCTCTTGACATTCAATGGCATTACCATCACTGAATCCCCCACAATCAACATCCTGGGGGTTACCATTGATCAGAAACTGAACTGGACCCAGCCACATAAATACTGTGGCTACCAGGGCAGGTCAAAGGCTAGGACTCTTACGGTGAGTAACTCACCTCCTGACCCCTCAAAGCCTGTCCGCCATCTACAAGGCACAAGTCAGGAGAATAATGGGATACTCTCCACTTGCCTGGATGAGCGCAGCTCCAATAACACTCAAAAAGCTCGACACCATCCAGGACAAAGCAGCCCCGCTTGATTGCTCCCCTTCCACAAACATTCAGACCCTCCACCACCGACCAACAGTGGCAGCCGTGTGTACCATCTTCAAGGTGCACTGCAGTAAGGAGACATTTCTTCACACAAAGAGTGGTGAGCCTGTGGAATTCATTACCACAGGAAGTAGTTGACGCTAAAACTTTGAATATATTCAAGAAGCGGCTGGATACAGCACTTAGGGAGAATGGGATCGAAGGCTATAGGGAGAAAGCAGGATTAGGCTATTGAGTTGGATGATCAGCCATGATCGTGATGAATGGCAGAGCAGGCTCGAAGGGCCAAAAGGCCTCCTCCTGCTCCTATCTTCTATGTATCTATGTAACTTGCCAAGGTTCCTTCGACAACACCTTACAAACCCACGACCACTGCAATCTAGAAGGACAAGAGCAGCAGATTCCTGGGAACCCCGCCACCTGGAGGTTCCCCTCCAAGTCACTCACCACCCTGACTTGGAAATATATCGGCCGTTCCTTCACTGTCACTGGGGAAACATCCTGGAACCCCCTTCCTAACAGCACTGTGGGTATACCTACACCTCAGGGACTGCAGCGGTTCAAGAAGGCAGCTCACCACCTTCTGAAGGGCAACTAGGGATGGGTAATAAATGCTGGCCTAACCAGCGATGCACACACCACTGGAATGGAACTGCTCCAGCTCGCACAGATCCAATCTTCCCCAGAATCGGTCCAATGTCTCAGGAATCTAAATCCCTTCGTCCGACACCATCTCTCCAGCCACACATTGATCTGATCAGTTTGCCTCTTGCTGCTGATGGTGAATTAACACTGGAGCACTCTGTCAAACTCTCATAACCTTGCTCTCTGGCCCATACTCTGGCTCAATGATCTGACTGGGTTGTGTCACAGGTCAAATTGTTGGTGCTCAGTCAGTAGTAATTCTAATGCAGCTCGTCCTGACTGCTTCCCTTTTCTCAACCCAGCTCTTCAGAAAAAGCCGGAAGAGATAAACAGGCGATCGGCGGACATGTGGAGCTTTGCCATTCTCCTATGGGAGCTGGTGACCCGCGAGGTTCCGTTTGCAGATCTCTCCAACATGGAGATCGGAATGAAGGTAAGTTTTCCTTATCTGCCGACTGGGAGCTCTCCAAGGGAAAAGATTCAACTCCGTGCTCCCACCTCTCTCAACACGAGGACAAAGGAGTGTTACGTGGACCGGTCTGGTGTCCTGCAGAAATCAACGGGTTAAATTATGAAAATAAGTTTCAGAAATTTGTCTTTTATTTCTTTGAATTTACAAGGCTGAAGGATTGACCTGTTGGAGGTGCAAAAAAAGGGTTTTGACCATGGTTGAGTGAGAAACACCCAAACCTCAGAGCCATTTCATGGGATCAAATCCTGTTCCGAAAATTGAAATCAAAATCCAGATTGAAATTCCCATTGTGGCAGAGTGGAAATACTGCACTGTCCGAGGGTCAGTACTGAGGGAGTGCCGCACTGTCCGAGGGTCAGTACTGAGGGAGTGCCGCACTGTCAGAGGGTCAGTACTGAGGGAGTGCTACACTGTCAGAGAGTCAGTACTGAGGGAGTGCTGCACTGTCCGAGGGTCAGTACTGAGGGAGTGCCGCACTGTCCGAGGGTCAGTACTGAGGGAGTGCCGCACTGTCAGAGGGTCAGTACTGAGAGAGTGCCGCACTGTCAGAGGGTCAGTACTGAGGGAGTGCCGCACTGTCAGAGGGTCAGTACTGAGGGAGTGCCGCACTGTCAGAGGGTCAGTACCGAGGGAGTGCCGCACTGTCAGAGGGTCAGTACCGAGGGAGTGCCGCACTGTCAGAGGGTCAGTACTGAGGGAGTGCTGCACTGTCAGAGGGTCAGTACTGAGGGAGTGCCGCACTGTCAGAGGGTCAGTACTGAGGGAGTGCTGCACTGTCAGAGGGTCAGTACTGAGGGAGTGCTGCACTGTCAGAGGGTCAGTACTGAGGGAGTGCTGCACTGTCAGAGGGTCAGTACTGAGGGAGTGCTGCACTGTCAGAGGGTCAGTACTGAGGGAGCTCCGCACTGTCAGAGGGTCAGTACTGAGGGAGTGCTGCACTGTCAGAGGGTCAGTACTGAGGGAGCGTCGCACTGTCAGAGGGTCAGTACTGAAGGAGTGCTGCACTGTCAGAGGGTCAGTACTGAGAGAGTGCTGCACTGTCAGAGGGTCAGTACTGAGAGAGTGCTGCACTGTCAGAGGGTCAGTATTGAGGGAGGGCTGCCACTGTCAGAGGGTCAGTACTGAGAGAGTGCTGCACTGTCAGAGGGTCAGTACTGAGGGAGTGCTGCACTGTCAGAGGGTCAGTACTGAAGGAGTGCTGCACTGTCAGAGGGTCAGTACTGAGGGAGTGCCGCACTGTCAGAGGGTCAGTACTGAGGGAGTGCTGCACTGTCAGAGGGTCAGTACTGAGGGAGTGCTGCACTGTCAGAGGGTCAGTACAGAGGGAGCGCCGCACTGTCAGAGGGTCAGTACAGAGGGAGTGCCGCACTGTCAGAGGGTCAGTACTGAGGGAGTGCTGCACTGTCAGAGGGTCAGTACTGAGGGAGTGCTGCACTGTCAGAGGGTCAGTACTGAAGGAGTGCTGCACTGTCAGATGGTCAGTACTGAGGGAGTGCTGCACTGTCAGAGGGTCAGTACTGAGGGAGTGCCGCACAGTCAGACGGTCAATACTGAGGGAGTGCTGCACTGTCAGAGGGTCAGTACAGAGGGAGCGCCGCACTGTCAGAGGGTCAGTACAGAGGGAGTGCCGCACTGTCAGAGGGTCAGTACTGAGGGAGTGCTGCACTGTCAGAGGGTCAGTACTGAGGGAGTGCCGCACTGTCAGAGGGTCAGTACTGAAGGAGTGCCGCACTGTCAGAGGGTCAGTACTGAGGGAGTGCTGCACTGTCAGAGGGTTAGTACTGAGGGAGTGCCGCACTGTCAGAGGGTTAGTACTGAGGGAGTGCCGCACTGTCAGAGGGTCAGTGTTATGAGTCCTTTGTTCCCTTAAAGTACTTTCTTTCAGATGTGCTGTTGAAATAATTAAAGAATATTTGAAGTGTTTAAGCAGTTGGCTGTGATTTTGCAGGTGTCTCTGGAAGGTTTGCGACCCACCATCCCTCCAGGCATCTCCCCTCATATCTGCAAACTGATGAAGATCTGCATGAATGAGGATCCAGCTAAAAGACCAAAGTTTGACATGATTGTGCCTATCATGGAGAAGATGCAAGACAAGTAGATAAAGAGGGGGTGGCAGGATTTCTGTCCCCTTTACCCTCAACCTGTCAGCCTTAACGCTTCCAGCAACCACACGCAGCCCCCGCACGACTATCCCACCATCAGGACTCTCACTGCCCCAGAACCCTGACTTGGAGAATCAGAAACCTGTTACGGTCTCCATTGGTTTACAGCGAGTGTCTCTGTTGCTGCCTTTTCTCTGCCTATTCTATATTGACAGGAACTCTGTTATTCCATATGGAGGAGGCCTTCATTATCACCCAGTCTGGTGACGAGGGAAGCTTAAAATCAAATTGAGTGGAGCCCTGCAAGCTGATCCCTGGTTTAGAGAGAGAGGAGAATTCAGACAGGCCCCGCTGGGGCTCCTGCTCCAGATCACTTTCCAGATCTACCCCCTGGCTGTCAGTACAGGGTCACTGTCTCAATGTCTCTGGCTCTCCAGGCAGATGCAGGTTCCTGTTGTCAGTATTGTAAAAGATCAACATTTGTAAAGATCAGCTCCAAACATCTGCTTTATTGCTTATTGTTCTCTTAACCTGTGTCTGCTTGTAACTCTACCTGTGGAAACGTCATCGAACCTCCTCTCTCCCAGTCACTGCCGCACCACCCGTATCTCCTCTGGGACTGAATTTGACCACAGGTTCCAGAGGGTGAAAGGTCAATGTCTGACCCACCCTCTCCCTGTCAGACAGGAACCCTTGGCAGTTATAAACTTACAATCAGATCAGGGTTGGACTGGGAGACATTCCCAATGTTCCAGTGCCACCGGGCTTCCCTGAGCAGTTATTGTAATTTGCATCCTCTTCTCACTGGTCTATGTGTGGGAAATATGAACACCTTGTGCCTGCCCCTCGTCCCGTGCTCTGACCTGTGCAATGGTCCATCTTCACTAACTCCTCTACCCACTGTTGCCACCTACTGGATCCTGAACACACTACTGTTGCGTCCTTGGGCACGGCAGCATTACCCAAACGGAAATGCTAACCATTTATATAATTTATATAACACTTATATATTTCTGATTATTATTACAAGTCACTGCTGTTTGATTGAAAATGTAACTTTATGGACTTTGCATTAAAGACAAATTTCCAAGTTATAGCATTGTATTGGCACATCTCACTGTTGGATATCCAGAACTTGGAACTCTTCACAGACACTTTGAAAGTTACCTGATGTTCGAGACGTTGACAGAACTCCCCTCTGACCTTCCAATTATTTCACTAGATTGAATCCATCAAATCCCTACAGTGCAGAAGAAGGCCATTGGGTCTATCGAGTCTGCACAGACCCTACCGAGGCCACACTCCCACCCTATCTCTGTAGCCCCACTTAATCTACACATTTGTTTTGGACATTAAGGGGCAATTTATCACGGCCAATCCACCTAATCTGCACGTCATTGGACTATGGGAGGAAACTGGAGCACCCGGAGGAAATCCACGCAGACACTGGGAGAACGTGCAGACTCCACACACAACCCGGGTCCCTGGCGCTGTGAGGCAGCAGTGCTAACAACTGTCCACGTTGCCGCCCCTCATTTTGGGTCTTCGATGGGGCTGTTCATGATCTGCACGTACAAATCCAGTTGGAGGTAAGGCTGTTGGTAAACTTTTATGAAATACTATACTGACTATACAGAATACAGCCTCAGCCTGGGCTCTACAGAGAACTATCCCTCTCCATACTCTATCACTGATGATGCAGACCGTGGGAAAACTTTATTATTTTTGAAATAAATGCTGGCTCAGCTGAGAAACTGTCTGTCAGCTCGCAGGCTGCACAGGAGCCATTTCTTGTCAGATAATCCAGCATTTGACTTTCAGTGACGGCAGTGACCTGAGCGGTCGCACGAAAGGTGGCTTCTAGAAACATTACACAGAAATAGGTGCAGGAGGAGGCCATTCGGCCCTTCAAGCCTGTACCACCATTCAATATGATCATGGCTGATCATGCAAACTCAGTGTCCCACACCCGCGTTCTCTCCTTACCCCTCGATCCCTTTAGCCACAAGAGCCAAGTCCAGCTCCCTCTTGAATATATCCAACGAACCGCCCTCTGCCCCAGGACCCCGCCCCTGCTCCAAAACCGCGCCCTCTGCCCCAGGACCCCGCCCCTGCTCCAAAACCGCGCCCTCTGCCCCAGGACCCAGTGCTCTGCCCCAGGACCCTGCCCCCTGCTCCGAAACCCCGCTCCCTACCCCAGGACCCTGCCCCCTGCTCCAAAACCCCGCCCCCCTGCCCCAGGACCCCGCCCTCTGCCCCAGGACCCTGCCCCCTGCTCTGAACCCCCGCCCCCTGCTCCAAAACCCTGCCCCAGGGCCCCGCCCCCTGCTCCGAAACCCCACCCTCTGTCCCAGGATTCTGCCCCAGGGCCCCGCCCCCGGCTCTGAAACCCCGCCCTCTGCCCCAGGGTCCTGCCCTCTGCCCCAGGACCCCTCCCCCTGCTCCGAAACCCTGCCCTCTGTCCCAGGCTCTGCCCCAGGGCCCCGCCCACTGCTCTGAAACCCCGCCCTCTTCCCCAGGGCCCTGCCCTCTGCCCCAGGACCCCGCCCTCTTCTCCGAAATCCTGCCCTCTGCCCCAGGACCCCGCCCTCTGTCCCAGAGCCCCACCCTCTGTCCCAGAGCCCCGCACTCTGCCCCAGGGCCCCGCCCTCTGTCCCAGGGCCCTGCCCTCTGTCCCAGAGCCCCGTCCCCTGCTCTGAAACTCTGCCCCAGGGCCCTGCCCTCTGCCCCAGGGCCCTGCCCTCTGTCCCAGAGCCCTGCCCTCTGTCCCAGAGCCCCGCCCCTGCTCCGAAACCCCGCCCTCTGTCCCAGGGCCCTGCCCTCTGTCCCAGGGCCCTGCCCTCTGTCCCAGGGCCCTGCCCTCTGTCCCAGGGCCCTGCCCTCTGTCCCAGGGCCCTGCCCTCTGTCCCAGGGCCCTGCCCTCTGTCCCAGAGCCCTGCCCTCTGTCCCAGAGCCCTGCCCTCTGTCCCAGAGCCCTGCCCTCTGTCCCAGAGCCCTGCCCTCTGTCCCAGAGCCCTGCCCTCTGTCCCAGAGCCCTGCTCCGAAACCCCGCCCTCTGTCCCGGGCCCTGCCCTCTGTCCCAGGACCCCGCCCTCTTCTCCGAAATCCTGCCCTCTGCCCCAGGACCCCGCCCTCTGTCCCAGAGCCCTGCCCTCTGTCCCAGGGCTCTGCCCCAGGGCCCTGCCCTCTGTCCCAGAGCCCTGCCCTCTGTCCCAGAGCCCTGCTCTAAAACCCCGCCCTCTGTCCCAGGGCCCTGCCCTCTGTCCCAGGACCCCGCCCCCTGCTCCGAAATCCCGCCCTCTGTCCCAGGACCCTGCCCCCTGCTCCGATACCCCGCCCTCTGCCCCAGGGCCCTGCCCCTGCTCCGAAACCCCTCCCTCTGTCCCAGGGCCCTGCCCTCTGCCCCAGGACTCCACCCTCTGTCCCAGGGCCCTGCCCTCTGTCCTAGGGCCCTGCCCTCTGCCCCAGGACTCCGTCCTCTGTCCCAGGACCCCGCCCCCTGCTCTGAAACCTCGCCCTCTGTCCCAGGGCCCTTCCCTCTTCTCCAAAACCCTGCCCTCTGCCCCACGACCCCGCCCTCTTCTCCAAAACCCTGCCCTCTTCTCCAAAACCCTGCCCTCTGTCCAGGACCCCGCCCTCTTCAAAACCCCGCCCTCTGCTCCAGGGCCCTGCCCTCTGTCCCAGAGCCCTGCCTCCTGTTCCAAAACCCCGCCCTCTGTCCCAGGGCCCTGCCCTCTGTCCCAGGGCCCTGCCCTCTGTCCCAGAGCCCTGCCCTCTGTCCCAGAGCCCTGTCCTCTGTCCCAGGGCCCTGCCCCCTGCTCTGAAACCCCGCCCTCTGTCCCAGGACCCCGCCCTCTTCGTATTCCTGCCCTTTGCCCCAGAGCCCTGCTCCAAAACCCCGCCCTCTGTCCCAGGACCCCGCCCTCTTCGTATTCCTGCCCTTTGCCCCAGAGCCCTGCTCCGAAACCCCGCCCTCTGCCCCAGGGCCCTGCCCTCTGTCCCAGGGCCCTGCCCCCTGCTCTCCAAAAACCCCGCCCTCTGCCCCAGGACCCCGCCCTCTTCTCCAGGGCCCTGCCCTCTGTCCCAGGGCCCTGCCCCCTGCTCTGAAACCCCGCCCTCTATCCCAGGGCCCTGCCCTCTGTCCCAGAGCCCTGCCCTCTGTCCCAGAGCCCTGCCCCCTGTCCCAGGGCCCTGCCCCCTGTCCCAGGGCCCTGCCCCCTGTCCCAGGGCCCTGCCCTCTGTTCCAGGGCCCTGCCCTCTGTTCCAGGGCCCTGCCCTCTGCCCCAGGGCCCTGCTCTAAAACCCCGCCCTCTGTCCCAGGGCCCTGCCCTCTGCCCCAGAGCCCTGCTCTAAAACCCCGCCCTCTGTCCCAGAGCCCTTCCCCTGCTCCAAAACCCCGCCCTCTGTCCCAAGACCCCGCCCTCTTCTCCAAAACCCCGCCCTCTGTCCCAGGGCCCTGCCCTCTGCTCCAAAACCCCGCCCTCTGTCCCAGGGCCCCTCCCTTTGTCCCAGGACTTTAAAAAAAATAATAATTTTGAGTACCCAATTGATTTTTTCCAATGAAGGACAATTCAGTGAGGCCAATCCACCTTGAGTGGCTGCAGCTGCTCTCTCTGCATCTGTTGCTGATGAATTGCCTGGAGGAAGGATTGGCCCAACTGGAGAAAGGATTGGCCCACTCAAAGACAAAAGAGGGAATTTATGCGTGGAGTCAGAGGAAATGGGTGAGATTCTTAATGAGTACTTTGCATCGGTATTCACCAAGGAGAGGGACATGATGGATGTTGAGGTTAGGGATGGATGTTTAAATACTCTAGGTCATGTCGGTATAAGGAAGGGGGAGGTTTGGGTATTCTAAAAGGCATTAAGGTGGACAAGTCCCCAGGACCCGATGGGATCTATCCCAGGTTACTGAGGGAAGCGAGGGACGAAATAGCTGGGGCCTTAACAGATACCTTTGCAGCATCCTTGAGCACGGGTGAGGTCCCGGAGGACTAGCGAATTGCTAATGTTGTCCCTTTGTTTAAGAAGGGTCGCAGGGATAATCCAGGGAATTATAGACCTGTGAGCTTGACATCAGTGGTAGGCAAACTGTTGGAGAAGATACTGAGGGATAGGATCTATTCACATTTGGAAGAAAATAGACTTATCAGTGATAGGCAGCATGGTTTTGTGCAGGGAAGGTCATGTCTTACAAACCTAATAGAATTCTTTGAGGAAGTGACAAAGTTAATTGATGAGGGAAGGGCTGTAGATGTCATATACAGTAAGGCATTTGATAAAGTTTCCCATGTCAGGTTAATGGAAAAAGTGAAGTTGTATGGGGTTCAGGGTGTACTAGCTAGATGGATAAAGAACTGGCTGGGCAACAGGAGACAGAGTAGTGGTGGAAGGGAGTGTCTTAAAATGGAGAAAGGTGACTAGTGGTGTTCCACAGGGATGATTTCCAAGATGGCGCCAGAGCGAGGCGACTCTCTGCGAGCTCTCCCCAACAGATCCACTTTTTACTTAACTTATACTCGTTCTTCTTTTATTCCCTTTTCTTCCCATGTACTTAATGATCTGTTGAGCTGCTTCCAGAAAAATACTTTTCACTGTACCTCGGTACACGTGACAATAAACAAATCCAATCCAATCCACTGTTGTTTGTGATATACATAAATGACCTGGAGAAAGGTGTAGGTGGTCTGATGAGCAAGTTTGCAGATGATACTAAGATTGGTGGAGTTGCAGAGAACGAGGAGGACTGTCAGAGAATACAGCAAAATATAGATGGATTGGAGAGTTGGGCAGAGAAATGGCAGATGAAGTTCAATCCAGGCAAATGCGAGGTGATGCATTTTGGAAGATCAAATTCAAAAGCGGACTATACGGTCAATGGAAGAGTCCTGGGGAAAATTGATATACAGAGAGATCTGGGAGTTCAGGTCCATTGTACCCTGAAGGTGGCAACGCAGGTGGATAGAGTGGTCAAGAAGGCAGACAGCATGTTTGCCTTCCTCGGATGGGGTATTGAGTACAAAGGTCGGCATGTCATGTTACAGTTGTATATGACTTTGGTTAGGCCACATTTGGAATACTGCGTGCAGTTCTGGTCGCCACATTACCAGAAGGATGTGGTTGCTTTAGAAAGGGTGCATGGAGGTTCACCAGAATGTTGCCTGGTATGGAGGGTGCTAGCTATGAAGAAAGGTTGAGTAGATTAGGATTGTTTTCGTTGGAAAGATGGAGGTTGAGGGTGTGGTGATATGCATCACTATAGATACACAAGGGGTTAATGTAAATATACGTAGACTTGCTAGACACTAGAGGGAGCACCAGAGACATGACACACAGACACTCAACCAATAGGTCAGTAAGATAGGACACGACCAATGAGCATGCACGATACACACAGAGGTGACACTACCACAGGGGGGCATTACACCAACCCATATAAAAAAGGACACAGCACACATGATCTTCCTCTTTCCAGTGCAGTCAGTGAGTACAGACACAGGGTTACATAAGAACATAAGAACTAGGAGCAGGAGTAGGCCATCTGGCCCCTCGAGCCTGCTCCGCCATTCAATGAGATCATGGCTGATCTTTTGTGGATTCAGCTCCACTTTCCGGCCCGAACACCATAACCCTTAATCCCTTTATTCTTCAAAAAACTATCTATCTTTACTTTAAAAACATGTAATGAAGGAGCCTCAACTGCTTCACTGGGCAAGGAATTCCATAGATTCACAACCCTTTGGGTGAAGAAGTTCCTCCTAAATTCAGTCCTAAATCTACTTCCCCTTATTTTGAGGCTATGTCCCCTAGTTCTGCTTTCACCCGCCAGTGGAAACAACCTGCCCGCATCTATCCTATCTATTCCCTTCATAATTTTAAATGTTTCTATAAGATCCCCCCTCATCCTTCTAAATTCCAACGAGTACAGTCCCAGTCTACTCAACCTCTCCTCATAATCCAACCCCTTCAGCTCTGGGATTAACCTAGTGAATCTCCTCTGCACACCCTCCAGTGCCAGTACGTCCTTTCTCAAGTAAGGAGACCAAAACTGAACACAATACTCCAGGTGTGGCCTCACTAACACCTTATACAATTGCAACATAACCTCCCTAGTCTTAAACTCCATCCCTCTAGCAATGAAGGACAAAATTCCATTTGCCGCCTTAATCACCTGTTGCACCTGTAAACCAACTTTCTGTGACTCATGCACTAGCACACCCAAGTCTCTCTGCACAGTGGCATGCTTTAATATTTTATCGTTTAAATAATAATCCCGTTTGCTGTTATTCCTACCAAAATGGATAACCTCATATTGTCAACATTGTATTCCATCTGCCAGACCCGAGCCCATTCACTTAACCTATCCAAATCCCTCTGCAGACTTCCAGTATCCTCTGCACTTTTCACTTTACCACTCATCTTAGTGTCATCTGCAAACTTGGACACATTGCCCTTGGTCCCCAACTCCAAATCATCTATGTAAATTGTGAACAATTGTGGGCCCAACACGGATCCCTGAGGGACACCACTAGCTACTGATTGCCAACCAGAGAAACACCCATTAATCCCCACTCTTTGCTTTCTATTAATTAACCAATCCTCTATCCATGCTACTACTTTACCCTTAATGCCATGCATCTTTATCTTATGCAGCAACCTTTTGTGTGGCACCTTGTCAAAGGCTTTCTGGAAATCCAGATATACCACATCCATTGGCTCCCCGTTATCTACTGCACTGGTAATGTCCTCAAAAAATTCCACTAAATTAGTTAGGCATGACCTGCCCTTTATGAACCCATGCTGCGTCTGCCCAATGGGACAATTTCTATCCAGATGCCTCGCTATTTCTTCCTTGATGATAGATTCCAGCATCTTCCCTACTACCGAAGTTAAGCTCACTGGCCTATAATTTCCTGCTCTCTGCCTACCTCCTTTTTTAAACAGTGGTGTCATGTTTGCTAATTTCCAATCCACCGGGACCACCCCAGAGTCTAGTGAATTTCGGTAAATTATCACTAGTGCATCTGCAATTTCCCTAGCCATCTCTTTTAGCACTCTGGGATGCATTCCATCAGGGCCAGGAGACTTGTCTACCTTTAGCCCCATTAGCTTGCCCATCACTACCTCCTTAGTGATAACAATCCTCTCAAGGTCCTCACCTGTCATAGCCTCACTTCTATCATTCGCTGGCATGTTATTTGTGTCTTCCACTGTGAAGACCGACCCAAAAAACCTGTTCAGTTCCTCAGCCATTTCCTCATCTCCCATTATTAAAACTCCCTTCTCATCCTCTAAAGGACCAATATTTACCTTAGCCACTCTTTTGTTTTATATATTTGTAAAAACTTTTACTGTCTGTTTTTATATTCTGGGCAAGTTTACTCTCATATTCTATCTTACTCTTCTTTATAGCTTTTTTAGTAGCTTTCTGTTGCCCCCTAAAGATTTCCCAGTCCTCTAATCTCCCAGCAATCTTTGCCACTTTATATGCTTTTTCCTTCAATTTGATACTCTCCCTTATTTCCTTAGATATCCACGGTCGATTTTCCCTCTTTCTTCTGTCCTTCCTTTTTGTTGGTATAAACCTTTGCTGAGCACTGTGAAAAATCGCTTGGAAGGTTCTCCACTGTTCCTCAACTGTTCCACCATAAAGTCTTAGCTCCCAGTCTACCTTAGCTAGTTCTTCTCTCATCCCCTTGTAATCTCCTTTGTTTAAATACAAAACACTAGTATTTGATTTTACTTTCTCACCCTCCATCTGTATTTTAAATTCCACAATATTGTGATCGCTCCTTCCGAGAGGATCCCTAACTATGAGATCATGAATCAATCCTGTCTCATTACACAGGACAAGATCTAGGACCGCTTGTTCCCTCGTAGGTTCCATTACATACTGTTCTAGGAAACTATCGCGGATACATTCTATAAACTCCTCCTCAAGGTTGCCTTGACCGACCTGGTTAAACCAATCGACAGGTAGATTAAAATCCCCCATGATAACTGCTGTAACATTTCTACATGCATCAGTTATTTCTTTGTTTATTGCCTGCCCCACCATAACGTTACTATTTGGTGGCCGATAGACTATTCCTATCAGTGACTTTTTCGCCTTACTAGTCCTGATTTCCACCCAAATGGATTCAACCTTATCCTCCATAGCACCGATGTCATCCCTTACTATTGCCCGGATGTCATCCTTAAATAACAGAGCAACACCACCTCCCTTACCATCTACTCTGTCCTTCCGAATAGTTTGATACCCTCGGATATTTAACTCCCAGTCATGACCATCCTTTAACCATGTTTCAGTAATGGCCACTAAATCATAGTCATTTACGATGATTTGTGCCATCAACTCATTTACTTTATTCCGAATACTACGAGCATTCAGGTAAAGTACACTTATGTTGGGTTTTTTTAGCTCTGTTTTGAATCTTAACATCTCCAGTTTTATTCCTTTTGTTATTACTGGGCCTATTCACTGAGCTCCCCTCAGTCACTGTACCTTGTACTGTCGCCCTTTTAGATTTTTGACTATGTCTTCTCTGCCTTGCACTTTTCCCCTTACTTCCTTTCGCTTCTGTCCCTGTTTTACTACCTTCTAACTTCCAGCATTGGTTCCCATCCCCCTGCCACATTAGTTTAAACCCTCCCCAACAGCTCTAGAAAACACCCCCCCTAGGACATCGGTTCCAGTCCTGCCCAGGTTGTACTGGTCCCACCTCCCCCAGAACCGGTCCCAATGCCCCAGGAATTTGAATCCCTCCCTCTTGCACCATCTCTCGAGCCACGCATTCATCCTATCTATCCTGACATTCCTACTCTGACTAGCTCGTGGCACTGGTAGCAATCCTGAGATTACTACCTTTGAGGTCCTACTTTTTAGTTTAACTCCTAACTCCCTGAATTCCGCTTGTCGGACCTCATCCCGTTTTTTACCTATATCGTTGGTGCCTATGTGCACCACGACAGCTGGCTGTTCACCCTCCCCTCCCCTCCCCCCCCCCCCCCAGAATGTCCTGCAGCCGCTCCGAGACATCCTTGACCCTTGCACCAGGGAGGCAACATACCATCCTGGAGTCTCGATTGCGTCCACAGAACCGCCTATGTATTCCCCTTACGATCGAGTCCCCTATCACTATAGCCCTGCCATTTTTCTTCCTGCCCTGCTGTGCAGCAGAGCCAGCCACGGTGCCATGAACCTGGCTGCTGCTGGCTTCCCCTGGTGAGCCATCTCCCTCAACAGTATCCAAAGCGGTATATCTGTTTTGCAGGGAGATGACCGCAGGGGACACCTGCACTGCCTTCCTACTCTTGCTCTTCTTTTGGTCACCCATTTTCTATCTCCCTCATTAATTTTCACCTGCGGTGTGACCAACTCGCTAAACGTGCTATCCACGACCTCCTCAGCATCGCGGATGCTCCAAAGTGAGTCCATCCGCAGCTCCAGAGCCGTCAAGTGGTCTAACAAGAGCTGCAACTGAACACACTGCACATGAAAGAGCCAGGGACAGTGAACGTGTCCCTGAGCTCCCACATCGCACACGAGGAGCATGACACGGGTCTGGGATCTCCTGCCATGTCTTAAACCTTAGGTAAACTTATACAACAACAATTTCAAAATAAAAAATAAATAAATTAGACAATGAAAAGAAAAACTACTTACCAGTCACTTACCAAGGTTAAAAAGCACCTCTGAAAAAGCACCTCCTCACACTCTGCACCGATTTACCTCACTGCACCAAATTACCAAGTTGCAATCCCCACTCTGGATGGGTCTCACTCCGGATGTGTCTCCTGGAAAAGCGCTAGCTTACTGAGTGCGCTCTCTGTCTGTCTTTTATACAGACCTCAGCTAATCGATGACTCAAAAAATACCTTAACTTCAAAGAGAAGAATACAATGTGCCCCTAAACAGGCCTCACGTGATTGACAGATAACTGCCTCTCAGCAATTAGGGTGGGGGCAGCTTCAACCAATCAGACACTAAGCTACACACTGCACATTTAACTGAAAAACAGCAGAATTAGATTTTCCACTTACCTTCCCTGATTTACCTCACTGCACCAAATTACCAAGTTTCAATCCCCCACTCTGGATGAGTCTCACTCCGGATGTGTCTCCTGGAAAAGCGCTAGCTTACTGAGTGCGCTCTCTGTCTGTCTTTTATACAGACCTCAGCTAATTGATGACTCAAAAAATACCTTAACTTCAAAGAGAAGAATACAATGTGCCCCTAAACAGGCCTTGATTCAATATCACACCCATCACGTGGATTGTAGCAGACTGGTTTGTCAGTCTGAGTAGCTATAGAAGGATTAACAGTAGAGGCGAACCCGAGTAGGAGAATTGTAAATAGTTCAATAAACGTGTTGAAGTAATCTCCACGTCTGAACCTTCCTTTGTCAGAGTGCACGTCAAGGAAGCAGCTTATGCTACGCCAAGAGCATAACAAGACAGAGGGGGGACCTGTGTAGCCACCAAAGTTGGCCATTCCCTCAATACAAAATGGAGGAACGCAAAGCTTGCAGGTTAAAATGGACAATGTTTGCAGCACAAGCAGGCTGCACCAAGCCAATGTGTATTCTGTCTGCTAAGAGAGCAGACAGCACCGAAACGAACATTCCGCATACTAATGAAGCAATCTCCGGGATAGTTAACATAGTAATGGAACGATCCCAGGGACAATGGACACAAATAGGGAAGTGATTGCAACAGTGTACGGGAAACCAGACACCCCGGCACCAGCGGGGTTCGAAGGCAAAGCACCTGAAGGCCCGCCCAGTAGCCGAGAGATAGCCTCAGTATTGGGGGGGGATTCAAACAAATCGATTGGGAAGAGACCCAATCGATTCCCAGCAGGTAGAGGGCCCGCCCAAAAGGGCGCGAAGCCCTAGGACCTATAAAAGACAGGTCCCATACTTAGTTTGTTCTTCTTGACCAGCCCTCCTCTCTTGACCAGCCCTCTCGACCAGCTTTTACCGAACAAGACCTTGACCAAGAGAGAGGAGAGGTTTGGGACAGCAGCCGCCAGCAAGTAAGTGTCTCACAACGATCGCTCCCAGAGATAGACACTCCTGACCCCTTTTTAACCCGTACCAACCTGAAGTCTGCGGACCAGTGCAGAGCAAGAGGTCTTGTCCCCTGATCCGGCAGTTCCCTTTAAGATAAGTATTGGTTTATTTAGTGGTAGGAATAGTTTAGTCATCTTAGCGTGTGCATGAGTAGATTATAATTGTGTTATAATAAACTCATTTGTTTGAACTTACTAATTGGTGTATGGTTTTATTGGTTTGAACTTGACCTTGAAACTTGTGGCGGTATCTAAACGATACCTGGCGACTCCAGAGCTAAGTAACGAAACAGAGCCAAATTGACTGTTAAGCACACTCACCCAGAACGAGCAACACCTGATTGAGGTATACAAAATTACGAGAGGTATGGACAGGGTGGATAGCAACAAGCTTTTTCCAAGAGTGGGGGTGTCAGTTACAAGGGATCACGATTTCAAGGTGTGAGGGGAAAAGTTTAAGGGAGATGTGCGTGGAAAGTTTTTTACGCAGAGGGTGGTGGGTGCCTGGAACGCTTTACCAGCGGAGGTGGTAGAGGCGGGTACGATAGCATCATTTAAGATGCATCTGGACAGATATATGAACGGGTGGGGAACAGAGGGAAGTAGATCCTTGGAAAATAAGCGACTGGTTTAGATAAAGGATCTGGATCGGCGCAGGCTGGGAGGGCCGAAGGGCCTGTTCCTGTGCTGTAATTTTCTTTGTTCTTTGTACTTGGAGAGAGGAGAGGGGGAAGGAAAAACAACAGGAAGGTGGGAGTAAAGCCCCTTTGTACTGCTTGTTTGCTGGCCACCTCCCGGGCTGAGGGCCCGGCACTGCCCAGCTGGGCCTCTGTCGGGCTGAGGGCCCGGCCCTGCCCAGCTGGGCGCCTCCCGGTCTGAGCCCCCGGCCCTGCCCAGCTGGGCCTCTGTCGGGCTGAGGGTCCGGCCCTGCCCAGCTGGGCCCCTCCTGGGCTGAGGGCCTGGCACTGCCCAGCTGGGCCCCTCCCGGTCTGAGGGCCCGGCCCTGCCCAGCTGGGCCCCTCCCGGGCTGAGGGCCCGGCCCTGCCCAGCTGGGCCCCTCCCGGTCTGAGGGCCCGGTCCTGCCCAGCTGGGCCCCTCCTGGTCTGAGGGTCCGGCCCTGCCCAGCTGGGCCCCTCCCGGTCTGAGGGCCCTGCCCTGCCCAGTTGGGCCCCTCCCGGTCTGAGGGCCCGGCCCTGCCCAGCTGGGCCCCTCCTGGTCTGAGGGCCCGGCCCTGTCCAGCTGGGCCCCTCCCGGGCTGAGGGCCTGGCCCTGCCCAGCTGGGCCTCTGTCGGGCTGAGGGCCCGGTCCTGCCCAGCTGGGCCCCTCCCGGTCTGATTGCCCGGCCCTGCCCAGCTGAGCCTCTGTCGGGCTGAGGGTCCGGCCCTGCCCAGCTGGGCCCCTCCTGGGCTGAGGGCCTGGCGCTGCCCAGCTGGGCCCCTCCCGGTCTGAGGGCCCGGCCCTGCCCAGCTGGGCCCCTCCTGGGCTGAGGGCCCGGCCCTGCCCAGCTGGGCCCCTCCTGGGCTGAGGGCCCGGTCCTGCCCAGCTGGGCCCCTCCTGGGCTGAGGGCCTGGCGCTGCCCAGCTGGGCCCCTCCCGGTCTGAGGGCCCGGCCCTGTCCAGCTGGGCCCCTCCCGGGCTGAGGGCCCGGCCCTGCCCAGCTGGGCCCCTCCCGGTCTGAGGGCCCGGTCCTGCCCAGTTGGGCCCCTCCCGGTCTGAGGGCCCGGCCCTGCCCAGCTGGGCCCCTCCTGGTCTGAGGGCCCGGCCCTAGGGCCTGGCCCTGCCCAGCTGGGCCTCTGTCGGGCTGAGGGCCTGGCCCTGCCCAGCTGAGCCTCTGTCGGGCTGAGGGCCCGGTCCTGCCCAGCTGGGCCCCTCCCGGTCTGATTGCCCGGCCCTGCCCAGCTGAGCCTCTGTCGGGCTGAGGGCCCGGCCCTGCCCAGCTGGGCCTCTGTCGGGCTGAGGGTCCAGCCCTGCCCAGCTGGGCCCCTCCCGGGCTGAGGGCCCGGCCCTGCCCAGCTGGGCCCCTCCCGGGCTGAGGGCCCGGCCCTGCCCAGCTGAGCCTCTGTCGGGCTGAGGTCCCGGCCCTGCCCAGCTGGGCCTCTGTCGGGCTGAGGGTCCGGCCCTGCCCAGCTGGGCACCTCCCGGGCTGAGGGCCCGGCCCTGCCCAGCTGAGCCTCTGTCGGGCTGAGGGCCCGGCCCTGCCCAGCTGGGCCCCTCCCGGGCTGAGGGCCCGGCCCTGCCCAGCTGGGCCCCTCCCGGGCTGAGGGCCCGGCCCTGCCCAGCTGGGCCCCTCCCGGGCTGAGGGCCCGGCCCTGCCCAGCTGAGCCTCTGTCGGGCTGAGGGTCCGGCCCTGCCCAGCTGGGCCCCTCCCGGGCTGAGGGCCCGGCCCTGCCCAGCTGAGCCTCTGTCGGGCTGAGGGTCCGGCCCTGCCCAGCTGGGCCCCTCCCGGGCTGAGGGCCCGGCCCTGCCCAGCTGGGCCCCTCCCGGGCTGAGGGCCCGGCCCTGCCCAGTTCTCCCAACTGTCCGGCCTTCCTCATTCCATCCGGTGAGCTTGTTCCGGGACGGGGACATCGAGTGTTTGCTGGGCCCCTCCCGGGCTGAAGATCCCTTCCACCAGCAGGGAGGAGATTGGTTCCAAGGGGTGGTCATTCCAGGCTGCAGCACCAAAGGTATTTTGCTGAGCCCTACTTTGGCTGAAGACTTCGTTAAAGCAGCGCCACTGGCCTCAGTGTGGTGACCCAGGGTGGGAGCACGGACTGTGTTTTTTGCTGGGCCCCTCCTGGGCTGAAGATCCCCAATCCTCCCACCCACCAGCTTCACCCGGAATCTCAGGAGTCTCTCACCTGGGACACCATTCCATCTACGGTGCCCCTCCTGTGTTGCTGACCTCCTCCAACAGTGCTCCTTGTTCTCTCTTCCCTTCCCTGCTTTGCTCCCCCATGTACATTCCTAGGGGGAGAATACGTCATTCCACCTCGCTCTTTCCCTGACAACCCCCTCTCCGCTATCTATTTCGTCAATTAAATTCCAACGAGAATAAGCCCACATTGGGGTGGGTGTGGCACTTGCCCTGATGGCCACTCCACCTACACCGAAGGCGGACCCGACCAGAGCCGCTACGCGGGGGTGGCGCCCTCCACTGCTCCCGCAGCCCCGCCACCTTTCCGGTTACTGACCCGAAAGCCGGGCGTAAAGTGTTCCCCACCGTCACCACAGAGGCGTGCGTTTGTGCGATGGCCGGGGTCGTCGGCCCCTCGGCCATTGTGGGAAACTCGTGTTCTGCCTGAGGGTCGAGGGGGTGGATCACCTTATCCTTGAAAAGGGGCTCGCGGTGGGCGGGACCGACATGGCGGTGGACCCTCTTGAGGCCACTGCTGAGCGGGTCATATTATCCAATGCCTTGGGGCCGGGTGTGAGCGGGACCCCCCCCCTGGGCAGGACGCCTCGGGGCCGGGTGGGAGTGAGACCCCCCCCCCCCCCCCCCGGGCAGGACGCCTCGGGGCCGGGTGTGGGCAGGACGCCTCGGGGCCGGGTGTGAGCAGGAACCCCCCCCCGGGCAGAAAGCCTCGGGGCCGGGTGCGAGCGGGACCCCCCCCCCGGGCAGGACGACTCGGGGCCGGGTGGGAGTGAGACCCCCCCATCCCGGGCAGGAAGCCTCGGGGCCGGGTGTGAGCGGGACCCCCCCCCCGGGCAGGAAGCCTCGGGGCCGGGTGGGAGTGAGACCCCCGAAGGCTCGTTCTGCCCGGTACCATTTTGCACCCAGAGGCGTTCCGAGCACTGAAAAGATGAAGGTGGCACTTTATTACTTACATGGAGGTGACCACAACCAGCTCAACATTAACGGCAGCAGGGACGCGCTCTGCATGTTCCAGAACAGCTCGGCCCTCCGGGACGGAATGTATGGGCCGTTCTTCCTGCAAGAAACCCACACCGTCCGGGAGACAAAGCCACATGGCTCCTGGAGTGACGAGGGGGCCTCTATGTGAGTCACTTAACCTCACGTTTAGGCGGGGTGGTGATCTTGTTGGCCCCACATTTTCAGCCGGAGATCTTGGGGGTCAAGGAGGCAGTGCCAGGCCGATTGCTGCACCTGACTGTCCGCGAGAGGGGTCGGGGTGCTTCACTTTGTGAGTGTCTACACTCCCCAGGCTGGCCAGCAGCAGACGACATTCTTCAAACAAGTGTCCACTCATCTTGGCACCAACGCCACAGGCAAGTGCATCGTCCTGAGGGGGGATTTTAATTATACCCTCGGGATAAAGGACCACCTTGGTACTCAGCGCAGCTCTTGTGCGGTGGCAAAGTTCAGGAACCTGGTCGGGTTCTTTGACTTGGTGGATGCCTGCCGGACTCTCCAGCCTGACTCCAGCGTCTTCACTTTGTGAGGCCTGGGGTTGGAGCGTCCAGAATCGACCGCCTCTACATGTCCAGGGCCTGCCTGCCCCGTGTCCCGACGGCCTCTGTGCGGCAGGTTCTGTACTCGGGCCACTGTCTGGTGTGGACGGGGTTCGCCCTGTCTCGCGCTCAGTCGCAGTCCGCGTACTGGCATTTTAATGACCTGCTGCTGGAGGACGAGCGGTTCCTGGGCTCGTTCCGTCACTTCTGGACCGGCTGGAGAAGGAAACGGGGAGGCTTCCCCTCCTTGAGGCTATGGTGGGACGTGGGCAAGACTCACGTGCGTAATCCTGTCAGGAGTATGTGAGGGGTTCGACAAAGGCGGAAATCCAGGGTCGAGGAGTTGGAGACGGAGGTGCTTAACCTGGAGTCATGTCTCGGTCAGCCTGATGAGGACCCGGCCCTGCGGCTGGTTCACAGAGAGAAGGAAGGGCGCGCTTCGGGACCTGCAACTTGTCGGGTCCCTGGGCGAGTATGTGAGGTCACGGACCCAGATCCTCATGGACATGGACCGTGGCATCTCCTTCTTCTGCTCGCTAGAAAAAAGGCACGGGGTCCGTCAGCAGCTCTTTACACTGCTGGCCGACGATGGGTCCCTCAACTCCGATCCGGAGGAGGTTCGGGCCCAAATCCGAAGCTTCTATAGCGCTCTCTTCTCTCCGGATCCGTCCAGCGAGGACGCTTGCAGAGTTTTATGGGAGGACCTGCTGCAGGTTGGCCAGAGGGCCCCAGTAGGCTTGATACCCCTATAAGCCTGGGGGAGCGAAGCGGCGCCATCAACAGCCTGTCCAGGGGCAAAACCCCAGGGCTGGATGGGCTGACTGTGGAGTTCATCAGGGCGTTCTGGGACGTCCTGGGGGAAAGGATCGCAACCGGGGAAATGCCACTCTCATGGTGCAGAGCCAGCATTATCTTGCTGCCAAAGAGTCGGGATCTCTGCCACCTTAAAAACTGCCGTCCGGTCTCCCTCCTCAACACGGATTACAAGATCGTCGCCAAGGCGATGTATTTGCGCCTTGGCACTGTGCTGTGCTACACAATCCACCCTGACCAGTCCTACACAGTCCAGGGCCGCACGATCCACAGCAACATCCATCTTGTCCGGGACCTGGTCCATCATTCCCAGAGGGCTGGTATGTCGAGCACCTTCCTGAACCTTGATCAGGAGAAGGCGTTCGACAGGATGGATCACAAATATTTACTCGGGACTCTGGGAGCATTTGGGTTCGGTACGCTGCCGCAGAGTGAATCGTTAAGGTTAATGGGTCCCTGACGGTGTCCCTTCGCTTTGGGAGAGGAGTGCATCAGGTTTCCCTTTGTCTGGCCAACTTTATTCTCTGTGCGTGGAGCCTTTCCTGTGCCTCCTGCGGAGGAGGTTAACGGGGCTGTTTTGCGCGGGCTGGGCATTGGGGTGGTCCTTTCGGCTTACGCTGATGACGTGCTCCTCATGTTCACTGACCCTGCTGACCTGTGGAGGATGCCAGGCTGTGTACTCTGACGCGTCCTCTGCCAGGACCAACTGGGCCAAATGTCCCGGACTCCTGGTCGGTCCGTGACAGACGGACCCCCTCCCAGAGGAGCTCAGGCCTTTCACCTGGAGAAGAACCACCATTCCCAAAGATGGGAGTCCATCTTTGCCCGGCTGAGGAATCCTGGCCCGCGAACTGGCAGGAGCTGGAGACCAAGGTCACCGCTTGCCTGGGACGTTGGACAGGACTGCTCCACATGCTGTCCTACAGGGGTCGATTTCTCGTCATAAACCAGCTGACAGCCTCCATGTTGTTGTGCCGGCTGGTCACTTTGACCCCTCCCCCTTTGTCACGAAGATCCAGAGAATGTTCATAGAGTTCTTTTGGGACAAGACACTACACGGGGCCGGTGCCGAGGTTCCGAGTCTCCCGCTTAGGGACAGCGGCCAGGCGCCGGTGTGCCTTCAGACCCTGCAACGTTGAGCCCCCTCCACGATGGTGCCCTGGTGATGTATTTCTTCTGCCAGGCGCACGGCTTGAAGTATGACGTGCAGCTCCTGTTCATAGATCTGTTACCCTCTGCAGGTGCTGCCCACCTTTTATCAGGACCGGCTCAAAGTTTGGAACCTGGTCTTCTCGCCCCGCAGCTCCCCCCGTCAGGAGTAGTGGCTTTCATCAGGAATCCGCACCTCCGCCAATACCGCCCATTGACCCCAAAACCCCGCCCACTGACCCCAAACCCCGCCCACTGACCCCCTCCCCCGGCCAGCAGGTCAGCCCCTTCCCAGGCGGGCCGCGCTCTCCGTCTCTCCCTGCTTTCTGGCCCCGCCCCCTCCCCCGGCGGCCAGGCCCCGCCCCCTCCGGTCAGGTCCCGCCCCCCCAGCAGAATGGCGGGCCGCGCTCTCCGTCTCTCTCTGCTTTCTGGCCCCTCCCCCTCCCAGGCCCCGCCCCTCCAGCCAGGCCCCTCCCAGTCCCCTCCCCCTCCCAGTCCCCTCCCCCCCAGCAGAATGGCGGGCCGCGCTCTCCGTCACTCTCTGCTTTCTGGCCCCTCCCCCTCCCAGGCCCCGCCCCTCCAGCCAGGCCCCTCCCCCTCCCAGTCCCCTCCCCCCAGTCCCCTCCCCCCCAGGCCGCTCCCCCCCAGTCCCCC